>NW_024423343.1:64636974-64713605 GCF_017311325.1 Ursus maritimus
GTCCGGAACTCTAAGTCCAGAGCTCTTCAAGGGTCAACTGTAGTCTTTCTCAGCAAATGATCTACATATACTTGAAAACAATGTCTCTTCCGCTATTGTCTACTCTGTTCTGGTGAGGTAGTGATCACATATTTAGCATTTAATCATCGCTGTTTTCACTTTGTTTTTGTCTGCTTATTCTATTAGTTACAGAGAAAAACAAGTTAAAAATTCCTATGCAATTATGGATTTGTCTATTTCTCTTTTAAATTTGGTCACACGCACCTGACCCAGGATTCAGAAAAGCCAGAAGAGAGGCTCCAGATGGTGGGTGAGATGAGGGAAAAGCGAGACCCTGCGACACGGAGATGCATAATCAGCCTGGTCCACAACCCAAAGAAGGTGAAAAAGGAGACCTGCCGGGGGCTGGAGGTGTCACAGGCGCCAGGAATATTCTGCGCCCACAAGACGAGCAGCAACACACACAATTCGGCCCATTGCTCCAGGCCATACAGCGCCCTCAGAGCAGAACATGGCAGCCTTCCTTTTGCGCGTGCGCAACGCTGAGCCAAAGGCTTACTGGAAAGGGCATTCTGGGAAACGTAGTTCTAGCTTATCGAAATTCATTCTACATAAAGCCGCGGTGCCCAGCTAAGGAAGGGTCCGGAACAATTATGATACAATTGTAATTCATTTGATTTCAGGACGCTGGTTTGAAACCACGAAACTATAAGAGACCCTTTAGAGACAAAGTATAAAGAACGGGGGCGGGGGGCAGAGGGAAGATTATGGTACCAGCCCACTACCATTACCAGCTATAGCCGCAGGGGGAAAAAGCAACCTACAAAACCCAAAAATCTTATTTTCTAGGAACAGACCTTATTTAAAGGAATAAGGATATATGTAAAATGTTGCTGAGAATTTGCAGCAAATGTAAACCAAATACACACCTCTAATGAATTAACTTGATAAATTTAGGTGTGTATAATGTATAGGGCATACATCTATATTGTCTAATGGGAAAACAGGTTTTCTGTGGGGGGCTACAATTTACAATTATGCTGATAAGGCTGTTCAAGGGAAAAGAAAAAAACATTGTTTCCCTTTCAAATATTCATAATGTATAACAACAGTATTCCCAGGCTAAGGCAGTGTTTGGCTTTCCAAAGATCATTAACATTTAAATCATTTCAGGGAATTGGAGAACTAGAAACAAAGTTAAAGTTAACCCAAAAGGAGTGGGGGAATGTGGAACTACATACCAAATGCTAGAAAAATCCTTGTGATGCGGGCATTTTTGTTTATAAAATAAGGTATTGGGTGTGTGGCTTTTGGGTATCAGCATTATGTAGAAACACAGAAAAAAAAAAGGAGGGGGGAGAGAGACACACACACAATTAAGCAAATTACGCTGGAAAGAGGGAAAATGAGGTGAGAATATCCTCAGAAACGGCCCCTCCCCCAGCTCACAGAAGGTCTTTAGCTACTAGCAGCTTCCCGAAGGACACAGGGTTGTCATGGAGACAGAAGAGGCTTCCTCCTCTGCCCTGGAGCAGAAGCAGCAGGGCTGGTTGAACAAGCAAAGGAACACAGTGGTGAGCCCTTTCGCCGCTCGCAGTGGACATCAAGCAATGACCTAACCCACTGAAAGAGAGAAACGAAAAAGAATGCAAATTCCACACTCCCCCTACCCCCAACACACGGATCGGCACAATCATATTAGGGACAAAAAGGATACTCTTTGATCACCTAATTACTTAGCTAAAATTTAAATAGATCAAAAAGCTGTTTTTAGAAAAGCCATTTATTTCTTCTAAGGTTCAATAAAAGCAAAACTATTACTATTCCAGTATAATTCAATCTTTCTATATAATAACCACAGTTACTGGTAATAAGAATAAACAAATAATGTTATAATAATAACATGTAAATTCTTCAAGAAAGTTGTATACCATTTTAGCTACAAGAATCATTCAATGAATACCAGTAATGTGTACAGAAAAATAAGCACAAGTTAACAAATTTCTTAATTTTAAAAATGACTAAAACAGGCACAAATGGAATTATAGAATCTATCAATACTTATAAAGAATCTCTTCTATTTTATAAGATTGCCCTATTTATATTATAAAACAGCAAATTAATTCAACTGGAATTCAAAAAGCAATTAAAAGTGAAAATGTGAGTCAGTGATATACAATAGCATTCTTTACATTTCAATTGTCTGAATGAACATAAATAACATTTCTTCTTTTATTCTGTAGTTTTATTAAATACAAAGCAGTTACTTTGTCTAGAAAATCTATAGTCACACCTTCAATTTATGTTAATCTCCTGTATCCTTTAGTAGAGAATGAAAACAGGAAAAAAAGTATGTAAACGAAAAAGTTAATAATAAACAATAAATTTACATGTAAATTATTCTTGCAAGCTAATTCCCTTGAGAAAAATTACAAAAGAAAATTAACACAATCACATTCTTGTGTTTTTTAATTCCTTATATAAAAATGCTGTGAATGCCTCGGTTTACATATTTTTTATGAACTATGTACATTAAAGTTACCGGTGTGTTTTTTTAAAACATCTATGTGATGGGTAATACAGATGGAATTTTTGACCTTTAAATAAGGAAACAGATATTTATTCACTGGAGAATTCATGCCTCTGGATTCTGAGAGCACAATCAAGCATATAAATAGAAGAATTTATAACATAATGTCATCCTGTTTGTTCCTGGAAAAAAAACAGGGAAAACAAACCAGAAATGAACAAATTTTACATAAAAATGTATCTTAAGCTATATGAAAAGGCAAAATTTCCTTAAGGGATATTCGTTCTTGCCTAACTTTTTTTTAAAAGTGATATAATGATCAATATTTAAGTTCTTCATAACGTCGGTGACATATTATGACAATAATGTTAATCATCACAATAAAAGATCACTCTACATAAATATGCTGATAGCAATTTATCTTCAGCAAATTAGCTGATGTTCCTGAACTTTTAGGACTACCCTAACTTTTTACTTTGAAGCTTGAAACAACTGAAAATTTTCCTTCTATTTTCTGTTTATTCCCTTGGACCCCTTTCTCTCTCATAATGAGTGTGTGTATGTATACATATAAACACATATTTATATAAACATTAAAGTGAAAATACATGTATGTATATATACACATACACATGTATATAATGTGTATATATAAAGAGATTAAACAAAAATATGTATTACACAGTAGTGTTAGGCAATATAACACACACACACACAGGCTCCTTGTGTTTTCAGAGGAAATTTCAAACCATTCTCCCTGAGGGAAAAGTGTGGAAAGAGTATTGCTCTGTTCACTTCTTTACTCCTTCCAGGGGAGGAAGAGTGAGATACCTGATAGGGGTTTAAGAGAAGACACCATGAAAATGTGCTTCCACCTTCTGGGCTCTATTTCTGGGTCTTCCTGCTTGCAGAGAGATGGTCTGAATTGCTGTGAGCTGCAGTAACCCTTGTGGGCTGGCTTTGCTCCAGCCAAGACCTGCAACTGTGACTGAGGAGAGCAAATTTGGCCCCCAAACTCAAATGTGTGTGTGTGTGTGTGTGTGTGTGTGTGTGTGTGTGTGATTTTCCCTCTCTACTTTCACATTGTACTTCAAGAAGTGAACCCAGACATCAAAAACTAATGATGTACTGTATGGTGACTAGCATAACATAATTAATTAATTAAATCTTATTTTAAAAAGGAAGAAGTGAACCCAGCTTCAAATATTTAATGATTTCTCAATTTGTAGTTATCATACAGGGAACAAAACAGCAGAACTTAATCAACTCTCCCAGATTCTATTTTTAATCAATTCTGAAACAGAGAATGCCATAGAAATCTGAACACTAGAATTAGGCTAGTTGTTTTGCTTGTATTATGTGCAAGATTATTTCGAGTTCTAATTTTCTCATTGACATGAAGATGAAACGATAAAGCTCAAAAACCAGGTTTTTAAGGCAATTCATTTCCAATCCAGGACTCCACTGCTTTTTTTAAAAAAAAATAAAAGTACAGATATTAAAAGACTTCATTTCCAACTTTACATATTGTGCTTTGAAAAGTATATCATTAAAGCAATCATTTTTTAAAATAAAATGACATATTCTACATTCCAGCTTAAAGTGGGCGACTCTCTTTAACTTAAATAGGAATTTCTGCACCTCATTTTGGAACTGGGACTTCTTAGTGGCCCGCTGATCGAAGGCAGGCTATATGCAGAGTTGTAGCCTCCTGACATTCTGATCCAGTCTCCGGATTTCTCCATCTCTGGAAGCTGCAACATGAAATTAATTTGTTTATTGTACATACTCCTATATGCCCAGAATCATAAAAACCTGGAGGGTTTTTATGTTTATTTAATATCTCTTTCTTGTAGAAGAAAATAAACCAACAATTTTGTAGGCATAATATACGAATGTGAAGAATCATTTATTTTATCTTAATAAAGACTATAAATCGGTCAGAAAGAAAATAGTAAAACAACTACTATAGACCACTGTACTATGTGCCCCATGTTTATCAAATTTTATTCTATTTGTTCTTCATAAGACCCCCAATGAGGTGAGTTGTATTAGTCCCATTTTAAAGATAGGAAAAACTGAGGCTCAGGATCACAAAGTCAATGGCAGTGCCAACATTCAAATTTAGGCTGGCTGACGCCAAACCTGCCCAAATCAAGCTCCATTTAGTATATTGCCCTATTAGACATGTTTACTGTTCCACTGCTATCTTTAGTCAATATTTTCTCTGAAATCACATTTTCTATTACTTAATATTTATTGAATATACTGTTATGTAGAGAATAAGAAGGTGTGAGAGAAGAAAACACTGTAGTTCTGCCCTTGAGCTTAAAATAATTTAATTTCAGAACCAATTGTTCCGAATTTAAAGCCTTGATCACATGAACTGTTCTGTTCTGGACATGGGAAAAGATGGATTAAATAGACAATGTCTTACCCAATTAGGGTCAGGCAGCACGGACATATACACAGAAGAAATAATTAAACACAGGCACTAGAAAATCAACCAAAAATATAAATAGGAACAGTGGGAAGATCAAAGCAAAATTCAGGCAATATGATCATTGATTCAGTTAACATATATATTGCACACGTACTGTGCCTGGCACAGTGCTAAATGCTGACGAAACATCAGCCAGGAATAGACACCCCCTGCTCTCATGGAGTTTACTGATCAGCAGGGGACACGGAGACAAACAAGCAATGTCGGCGGTGTGTGATGAAGCTAGGTAAACGGGACGTACAGGGTGCTCTATGAACAAAAAAGTGGGCACTTAAGCCATTCTTCACTAGTTTCCTGCACCAAGGGAAATGTAAGTGAACCTGAGGGATAAAAAGGAGTTAACTAGGTGGCAAGGTTAGAAGCCACAGGAGGGAACAAACCATACAATACCACAGGGCCTGGCACAGATTCCTGGCCAAAAGTAGACATTTGTGACTTACCAAAGTAACCAAATATATGAAGACGGAGATAATTTCAGTTCAACCAAGGAAGGAATGATAAGCCGATGTAAGAGCTTAGGTTTGAGGAGACGGTGCTAAAAGATGATGTTTTAAATCTACTTTTGATTTTTTTTTTTTCCCCTTGATCACAACACCGTTTATTCGGCACCAGCAAGAGGCTCTATTGTATACTTGCGCTGCGCTGTGCGCACGGCCCCGGGACTGTGATGCATGGCAGGCGCTAGTGATGGTGCTGTCGGAACTGCAGTCCACAGTAGCCGCATGTCCCCGTCTTTGTTTCCTTGTCCAGGTTTATGTACACTTTTGGGTGGCCAAGAGCCCCCCCGCCGCCGTCACACGCGATCACACGACTTCCAACTTCACTCACAGGCTGCTCAGCTATAAAATCAATGGCAAAGTTTTCATTCACCTCTTTCTGACGACCCACAAACCGAATTTTCCTATAGTCTTTATCATCATAAACCTGCCCAGTGTGCGTAATCTTCTCCCCGGTTGGCGACGTCCGCACCGCCAAACACCTGGCGCCCCGGGGCAGGCTCAGCGCCGCCTTGCCGCTCCGGCCCAGCAGCCGGCAGAAGGTCACCGCGGCCGCCATCTTGTGGGCTGACCTACTTTTGATATTTTAAACTCAGAATAATTAGCCATCTTTTCCTATTACAAATAATGCCACGATGATTAATCTTGTACTTCTGTAATAGTGTTCTTTTGTAGGGTATCTGTAGGATAAATTCCTGACAGCATGTATTTTTCAGTAAAAAAGGCAGGATATAAAATAACATTACGATCACAGTCTGGCAAACAAATGCACAAACAATTTGTGGCTTTGTGTACAGAAGCATACATATGCAGAAATACATGTACGTGAGGTTATCGATGGGTCAGGATTTAAAAGAAACGGGGGCTATTAGCGCCTACAGGTTTACAATGTTATTTTTTCAAGTTTATTTCATGTTTCTGATTTTTAAAAAATTCTCATAATGAAACTCCTCAAAATACACAGAAGACGTATTCAAACTGTGCCTGCTGATATTGATGAATCATTATAAACAGTCCACTGAAGAAGAAATATAGTCCCTTAACTTTAAGGTTTTAGTTAAATTAAACAATATAAATGCCTCCTGTTCTGACAATGAGTATTGTAATTGTATGTAAGAAAGGGAAAGCTACCCCTTATAAGCATATAAAAATGGAAGTATTCCACATTCAATTTCAAAATTATCTTACTTAGTGTTTTAATTTTTGTAAGTTTGCCGCGCTAACATGTAGGACCCAAATCCATATACTTGGTGCTCTACATGGTTTATGTCCCTTAATTCTCATAGCAACCACATGACAGAGGCACTATTTTCATCCCCGCCTCACAGATGTGGAGACTGAGGCTTAGGTTTAGAAACACAACCACGGTCACATAACCACTAGAGGACTGGTATTTAAAGCTAGGTGCCTCCTGAGCCCATGGTTTTAGCCACCAGACTAAACTGCATCTTTCAGCTTTCTCATAATGCTGTAAAATTAATTTGACAAGATATAAAGTAAAACAAATTGTGCTTCAAAGTGCATAGTTTATGCCATCCAAGATAATGTCTGCTTTTATCTTTGTATCTTAATGAATGTAGATTAAGATAATACCAATTAAAAGGGAAAATAAGATTTAGTGTTTTTAAATAAAGACTTAAATCTGGATTAAATCAACTTGATTTAATCAGATTTGCCCTGTATGTACTGAATACATATATGTGTGTGTATGTGTGTGTGTGTGTATACACATGAGGTCAGTAGGCCAACCACACACAAGATTTTCATTTGATTGTTTGCAAGTACCTAGTCCTAGAAACTGTCATCTAAGTTCTGCTATATTTTAATGGAGACTAAACTACATTTTTAGAAGATATTTGAATCCACCCCAAGCTAGTATGGAAGTAGAACCAATCTTCTAAGAGCATTCTTTCATTTGACCAAGTCCATTATCCCTATTATCCTAATTAACAACGTCTCAAGTGTGAGGGATCTCTTGGTAATACTTAAGCACCCAAGAGTGTGAGAAGGCAACAGAAATGGGATGTATGCCTACAGATGGTTTCTGACTGTTTGTGAATATCCAAAGGTTGGCATCTAAATAGAAAAAAATGTAGTAGCTATTTTTCAAATAGCAGAAGGCTATTATAACTGGTGGCACTGTTAAGAAGGAAACTAAGATCATATATTCTGGAAACATTATCCAAAGTTGCTTTAACTGATGGGAAGTTTCCTAATAACTGTGGTTGTTTTTCACTACCTAAATAAGGACAAATTTGAAAATTAGAATTACTACTACCAATACATACAAAAGACATTTCCATTACAAGTCAATTCCAGGAAAGGAAATTTTACAGTAGAGGCTGGGTGCTGCCTTGCCAGTTGGCAAGAAGTCAAACATTTTAACCTTGGAATTAAGTATTAAATGAGACCTGGAGGGGATGGTGCTTGTTAAGCCACACTCATCCCTACATCTAGACCAAAGTTAGTAAAGATGCGCTAGAGCATATTTTTTAAAGGGTATCGATATTCTTTTATTCTACACGGTTTCTTCATGGTTTATGAAACACAAATTTGGTTTTGAACATTTTGCCAACGTTTATATCCTGCTTTTGTCTCTTCATGAAAGAAAAAGTACAAACTTAACCACACTTGAGATGAAATATTCAAATATACCAGTGAAAGTGGTAAGAATTATTTTATCCAGCAGAGGAAGTTCAATGGGTTGTTTCCTATGTTTTTTAGTTTTGGAAAGATGCTTTATCCATCTGGTTCGTCACTCACATACGGTGCAAGACTTGTTCCTCACTTGACTTTGGCACATATAGTAAAGGTTAAAGAGCAAAAAGAGGCTGCTGAGTTGTGGTATGTTAGCATCAGATTGTGAAATGGCATACTAATAAGTAAAAATCAGGGTTAAAAAAATATAATGATAAGGGCATTCTTGGGAGGGTTGTCCCAAGAGGGCATCATCATACACAAGCTCTAGCCCGCTAGTCTACAAAGTTTATGATTTGGAACCTGACCCAGGCAGCAGTTTCTGGGCAGAGACCCACTTTCTATTTAAATGTTAATACAAGGTCACCAAGAGTGAAATGCAGCCTGAAGAGAAGCCTGGTCTCCTGCATTCCAGCCCTCCTCTGTGTTCTCTATCTCCCCTGGAATAACTGGTATAGAAAACTGATGTGACCATGACAGCTGTGCAAAGGAAGAAAAAGTTCGATTCTGAGAAGCTCAAGCTGGTGAAATTTTAAAAGGATAAACTGAATTGAAACCATAGAAAATATTGGCTAATTTTTGCCTATTGTGAAATAACAGTATAAAAATAGTAACAGTAAAAATGATTATAATATCTAACACTTAATGAACTCTACTACTTGGGAGGCACCACGTTAAGGCTTGTGTAATTGGGTCATTTAATCCTTGTAGAGACCCCATAAGGTAGGAGCAATTGCGACCTCCATTTTACAGACAAGGAAAATGAGATTTGGAGAATTCTAAGAAGTGACTCTCCAAGATCACACTGTTTGTGGTGAAGACAAATTCCTTTCACTCCTCCCATTGAGAAGTGGGTCTATGAATCTGTATGGGTTCTGTGATTGCTTTGCTCAGTAGATCACAGCAGAAGTGATAGTGTGCCAATTTTTGTACTGGAGCTCACATTCCTGTCTCTTTGAAAACTCTTTCCAGGGAAAGCCAGCTACCATGTAGCAAAACCAACCACCCCAAGACCATTATGCTGTGAGGAAGACCAAGCTAGCCAAGTGGAAATGTCACAATGAGAGCAAGATGCTCAGTCATCCTTCAGCTGTTCCAGCCCAATCACCTCAAGCAGACATGTGAGGGAGTGTGATGGTTAATTTTATGTGTCAGCTTAACTGAGCTAAAGGATGACCAAATAGCTGATAAAACATATTTCTCAGTGTGTCTCTGGGAGAGATTAAAATTGGAATCAGCAGACTGAGTAATGAAAGTCCCCTCACTAATTCAGGTGGGCATCATCCAATCCATGAAGGGCTTGAATAGAGCAAAAAGGTAGAAGAAAGGTGAATTCTCCTTTCTCCTTGAGCTAAGATGGCCATCTTTTCCTGCCCTTTCTTCTTGAGCTAAGATGGCCATCTTTTCCTGCCCTCAGACATTGGTGCTCCTGGTTCTCAGCCTTTCAAACTCGCACTGGGACTTACACCATCAGATCCCTGATTTTATCAGACTCTGACTGAATTTCAACACTGGCTTTTCCAGTTCTCCAGTTCACAGGTGGCAGACTGTGGGACTTCTCAGCCTCCATAGCACAGGAGCCAATTCCCATAACAAATATCTTCCTACGTATATCTATACATATCCTACCGGTTCTGTTTCTCTGGAGAATCCTGACTAGCACAGAGAGGAAGTCTTTAGAGGTCTCTGCCCCAGCATCCTACCTCAACTGTTTTAGAAACCTTAAGTAAAAACCTCCCTTCTGAACTGAATCAATTCACAGAATTATGAGAAAAAACAATAAATTGTTGTTTTAAGCCACTAATTTTTTAGATGGTTTCCTACATGGCAATAGATAACAAAACCACTGCTATTAAGTGGTAGATTTAGACAGTAGCACACAAGACCTCTGCAGGGGACCTACCATTTTCATATGAATACTAAGTCACCCAATAATATAAGATGGTATTTGCCTTTTTTCACTATGCTGACATTTGCACTGATGGTGCCAAAGCATTGGTAGATAAAATTGGGGATGTCTTAGCCTGAATTAAGGGAGTGACACCAAATGATATGAATAGGGATTACATTCTCACTCAGCCACACACAATTTTTTTTTAAAAAATCCAAGTTTACCTAAAATGTGCTAGATGAAGCAGTAAAAATTATTAATTTTATAGAATCTCGACCATTGTGTATATGCATTTTGAGTCTTGTGTGACAAGATGGGCAGACACAAAAAAGCCTCTGCTTTATACCTACCATTTTGAGAAAAAGCAATTGGAGATTGAGCATGGAGATAAACTAGCTTCATTTTTCACGGAACACCATTTTTACTTGAAAGAACAACTGACAGACAAGTTATGGTTATTCAGACTTGGGTATTTGACAGGCATTTTCTTGGAAAGGAATGAAATAAGCTTGTCACTTCAAGTCAAACAACTGACACTATTTTTGCCAGTGATAAAATTCAAACTTTCAAGCAAAAATAAAAATTTTGAAAAACTGGTATCTGCCACAGTGAACTTGACAGCTTCACAATACTTACAAACTTTTCTGATGGGTTCAGTGATGTTATAAACACATGTTATTTTTCTGTATTGAATAATGAAATGTGTTAACTTTGGAAAGGTCTGCATAAGTCAATGAAGCGATATTTTCCAACTGACCAACCCACAACAGCGAAAAAAAGTCACATAGGAGTTAAGATCCATTCAAAGTACATTATAGTTCAAGAACTTTTAAGTGTCAGAGAGTGTCCAAAATTTACTGATTTGTTTTCAGAGCCCACATTGCAACTAACCGTAAGAAATACCCACTTGTTGAGTTTTAATGTAGTATCAAAGAACAATATCCATGATTACCTGAAAGGCTGTTAAAACACTCCTTCCTTTTCCAGTTATTTATCTGTGTGAGGCCACACTCTCCATACACTTCAACCAAAACAACAGATTGCTACAGATTGAACACAGAAGTGGTTGTGGGAATTTAGCTGTTTTCTATTAAGTCAGGCATTAAAAAGATTTGCAGAAGTTTAAAACGGTGCCATGCTTCTCACTGAATCTCCTTTGTTTTGGAAAATAGAATAGTTTTCACACGCACATACACACACATACACACACGCACACAAGTATGCTATTTATGTTACCATGTGACGGCTTTAATATTATTATTTAAAAACAAATACATATTTAAAAAAATTCTTAGTTTTAACTTCTTCTTTTTCTTAGTTTTATTTATTTATTTTTTAAGATTTTATTTATTTATTTTACAGAGGGAGAGACAGCCAGCAAGAGAGGGAACACAGGCAGGGGGAGTGGGAGAGGAAGAAGCTGGCTCCCAGCAGAGAAGCCTGATGTGGGGCTCGATCCCAGGACTCTGAGATCACACCCTGAGCCGAAGGCAGAGGCTTAACGACTGAGCCACCCAGGTGCCCCTCTTTTTTCTTAGTTTTAACTTCTAATATGGTAAATAGCAATACCTGTCTAACTCACATAAGTGAAAACACATTGGGGTTTTCAATAACTTTTAAGAGTCTAAAGGATTCCTGAGATCAATTTGAGAGCCTCTCCTCTAAAATAAAACATCACTTCACTCCACACACACATTGATCTGATTACACATGTACTATGAGATAAGAGATCATATGGCCCAGGCAGCAAAGAAATGGGCCAAGAATCAGAAACAGATCTATTAAAAATCATCTACAGATGGCATCATAAGAGAACTTACAAGTGTATTCAGTGCAGAATGGTCTGATGGTCACACATCAGAGATACACCCACAGTAATGTTTTTTTAATTGTTGCATTTACAATGCTATTTATTGCTGATAAGCTCTTTGTACTAATTATACACAAAGACTTCACAAATTATATTTATACCCAGAAACATACAGTATTATGCCATGGAGTTGTTATCAGATGTTAACATAGAAATTTTATCTTTCATCGTACCCTATTGTCACTAAGCAAGAAAACTAGATAATAAACCACTGCTTCACATTTATAGCAATGTCATTCTTGGCTTGACAGCATGTCTCCTGAAAAATGTCACTGTTAGTTCCTGTCTGGAGAGTGGATTTACTATTCCCTAGGTTCAGACACTTAATGCTCCATAACAACATCCTTATGACATTTTTGCAATCTTATTATTACGTGAATGGCAAGAGTAAGACCACCAGTAATAGGATGTATGGGAGAAAAATTAAGTAATTCGAGAAAGAGATCAGAAAAGGTGTAATTCTGTGTGATGCTTGGATTCTTCTTTAGAAAAATTTCAAACACAAATTTTCATCTGAGGCTTTTCTGGAGCAGAGCCCTTGGTGAGAATGCTGTTGGTAACTTTGCAATTTATTTTTAGTCTGAATTATAGATAACCCCTTTGTTCTGTTTACAACCCACACACTCATGAAACATTCCCTCTTTTCCTTACACAAGAATCAGTTGCTGCAGTGCTCTGGGAAGAGAGTCATATTGTCACTACCAGAAGCATGACTCATTTTGATAAGGAGACTGCAGCATTTCATCAAGATAGTGTTGCCATGGCAAATAGATCGTGTATCTAGTTCCATGTGAATCAGGGAGAATAGAATTAACACTTTAAGTGTATATGCAGTTATATTGATATAAATGCATGCATGCTAAGTCAAATACTACTGGAGTTATGTCTTCCTTCTCTAAGGGCCTTACAGGAAATGCTATCAAAACATTTTTTTTCTGGTTGTATGAGGAGTGTCAACTGTTTTCCAAAATGATAAAATAATAGTATTTTAAACATACATTTTCTTACTCCTTCTGCCAAGTAAAGAATATTTCTTACTAATGGTACTTTCACAGAAATGGGAAATGACATACCTTTAAATATTTTATGCTCCTTAAAAATTCCCCTGACTACATCACCTACTCTGTCTCAAATATGTACTTACTGAAAGACCCTGAGGCTTTAGGCTAAACATTGTACTAATTTAAAAAGAGTTTTCCACTTTTTTCATGAATAAAAAAATGTTTATGAGAAAGCACTGATTAGATTTGTGCTCAAAAAGAACTGTATATTAATTATGAAAAGTTGGTATTGTATATAAGCTTAATGTTTCTTTGAGCTCATTGTAAGTATTAGCCCCTTCTCCCTTCATATCTACTTTCCCACAAGTACATCCACAGACACTGGGAATTGAATTTGGTTCCCTGGGAATGTTAAATAGATCTAACAATGACATGGTTCAGATTATCTACGGAAGTAACATGTGAAATAACAAAAGTAACTTTCTCCATTAAAAATATTGCTTTTAATGTAAATAAAATTGCTACATTTTGAAATTAAAGTTTGTCTCAAAAAAACAGTAATGTAGTCAGTTCTTGATTCATTGGGGTAATGGCTATAAGGGAGAGGTGGAATAAGAAGGTAGGTATAAAACCAAATCAGAGTTAAAATAAGAATAGATTTAACGTAAATATATTTGGTTAAAATGACATATATCATTTCAAAATGCATTTACAGCTCTATAAACATTACACCAAAAAGTAAAAATAACTTGGAAGTTTAAGTACACTCATTATCACAGAAATTATTTCCAAGATGGCCAAAAGCTTACTATCTTGTCACAAGTATTCTGTCATCATTTTTCACTTTTTAGCTATTTTTTCCCATATGGGTCCCATTTTGGTCCCAGGTAAATTATCTTTCCTTAGCCCTTTCTCCAGAGCTTAATTCCCTCATCCTGACTCTGCATTGTTTGTATCCCCAACAACACAAGCTCTCCTTTGCCTTCAACATGCATTCAGTTCCAGGGTCTCTCAAACACAGTATCAGCAGAGAGCAGGAGCTACTCAGCTGCTACTAATTTGGCCAGAGAATGACAAGTTTGTGCTGCAGTAGGCATAACATGGCATCTGTTGATCACTCTGTAGTCCCAAGTAACAGATATATCTTCAGTTGTTGATGATTTGGGGTCTTAATTTTTAATGATGCATCCCCAGATCATTGGACTTGAACCCTAAATAGTACATTCTATTAATTCATTCGTATGTTCGTTCAGCACTTACTGAAGTCCTATTACATGCCAATCACTGACTCCAATGAATTCATAGCTAAATAAGAGACCCACACATGAATATCAATCATTTTAGGTAATGTAGTTTGAATGTCACATTTAAGGGTTTTTGGGTTTTGGTTTTGGTTGCAGAATAATGGCAATCAATTTCAGAAGCAAAACAAGGTGGGGGAGAAATTGATTGGAAGCATAATGAAGTGGCTCATAAAATTTAAAAAATGTTGAACAAGCAAGCTTCAGAAAGTAAAGAAACCAGAATATCCCAGTAAGCAGCAGAAGTGTGTACATGTCCCTTTGCGTTGGCAGCCTCTGCCTCTCATAGTTCAAAATATCCCCATTTCCAGGAGAGAGATGCTAATTATCTTACTTGAGTGGACAAGGTCAGCTTGTACAAGCACAGCTGTTGAAAACTCATCTGGAGGACCTAGTTGTATCTGGGCATGATCCCTAAATGCAAATTAGCCACTTTAAGATCAGAGCTAGCCCTGGACAAAAATTAATACACACAGAAGAGCCACAAACAACTCAGCCTGGGAGTGGGGGCTGGGTACAGAGGAATTGGTTAATAAAACGACTGAGTTTAGAAACAACACTGGTTGAGTAGTAGTTTGCTAGATGGTTCATGACATAAAATTTAAAAAAAAAAAAGCATTGAGAAAATGAAAAATATAGCACTTCTGAGAAAATTTGGTACATTTTATCTACATGGAAGAGTACTTGTTGGATAAGTTGGGAGATCCTTAGGATGAATCATCATTAGGATGGAAGGATTCTGAACACTATGAAGAAAGTGTAAATTATATTTGCACATCCTAGTGCATTTGCCCAGAATATACTTGAAAGAATCCTCAGATCCATCCTCTTGGCAAACTTCAGCTAATCTTTGAAAATCAGCTGGAAATCCTCACACTGTGTACTGGCTTCACAAATAAGCCATGTGCTATCTATATATATTATTCATTCTTACCTTTTACTGCACTTATCATGTTTTATTGTTATAATTTTGTTTATATGTTTATCAGAGTAAACTATAGATGTGTGAGAGGCCCAGCATCTAACTTAATTTCTTGTATACAGAGGTACTCACCTAAAATTTTCTATAAATGAGCTGAAGGCAAAGGGGAAATCAAAGGATTTTGAGCTGAGTCTGACAGAGTCAGATTTGTGGGATGTTCTGTGGTCATAGATTAGAGCAGGGTAAGACTAAAGACAAAAGAAGAGGTTAGTGGAAGAGCCTGCATAAAAATGCTGCGAGCTACAATGAATGCAATGGAGAAGGATGAATTGTGAATAAATCGTATTAGACCTTAAGAGGTAAAGAAATGCAGGCTTGAAGATGAGTTTCAGATTTCAGAGTTGGTGAGTGGATAAAAATGGCAGTAACAATGTTTAAGGTAGCAAATATAAGTAAGGGGGCATGTTGATGGGGAAAGCAATAGGTTCCATTTAGGAAATGTTATATGTGGGATATAACTGGGACATACTACTAGATTCAAACCCAGACCAACTGGCTCCAGAGAGTGTGCTTATAACCCCTAAACTGTGCAGTTTAACTCCTAGGGATGTTGTGAACATTAAACGTGCTAACAGTTATAAAGGACTTAGTATAGAGTTAAGGAATTGCTTATTAAAAGTTTGCTGTCATTGATCTTAAGAGTGGGAGGCTGTAAATCTTCACCAAAAGTATCAAGATTGTGTTTCCACTGCTCAAAGCCAGCTTTTGATGACTTTGATCAACAAAGGCCATGATGGGACTTCTTTAAAACCTGGCCCCAGCATACAGCTCAAAAATGCTTTCTCTTTTACCTTAAGTTAGATCCATCTTCAAGGACAATAAAAAAACTTATCAGGTCAGAAGGTGTGTCCAGAAAAAGAAACTCTAGAAATGATGAAGTTATTTTTATAAAACTTTTCCTTACATGATATTTCTATTATATTCTAGAAACAGGAGTATTAAGCATAAACATCCAAATATAAGATCTAGGAATGTGGCTTAACTAAAATTTTCAAACTTTTATGATCATTAGTTTGTACTGAGCTTCTATTTCACATTTATAAAATTCAACGATGAAAAATAAAATGACTCAGTCGGTCTTTCCTTCGAAGCAAGGCTTATGTGTTATTCATATTAGTAATCCTAGTGTTGGCACATGGCTATGACATAGTAGGTACTCAAAAATTTGTTTTTGAATTAAATCAATAGTATAAATTAAAATATTTTTGAAAAATCCTTTAAAAAGTATATTAGCTAGGTAATTTATTATGCCCTGCTTCTCACTGAAATTTTCTCTGAAAAGTATAGAAGTTCAAATAATTTAAACACATAATAACTAATAGTATAACTTTGTTTGGCCACCTGCTAAAAATTATCTAGTTAACAGGGGACTCAGGAAAATTCACGTCCTCCTGCCACTCTGTGGCGCTCACATAAGAATAAATAAAAACAGGCAAAGAAATACTAAAAACTAAGAAATGATAAACATAAGAGGCCATGTCAAGTTTGGTCTGACATTGATCACAGAAAGAAAGACATTTCTTTGATTTTGTTCTCTTCTTGCCTTACAGATATTAATAAAAGAAAAAGATGGTTAATTAAACTGGGTTGGGTGGCTATAAAGCACGGAGCTGAACGCTACAGCCTTCTGCAGGGTCATATAAGGAAATGAGTTCAAAGTCTACATTTTCAATTAATAGCTCTAGCAATTATTCATGAAACCTGAGTTCTGAACCACCTGAACCAAAGCAGACACCAAAAAGAAATAATCCATAAAATGTGATAAACAGGATTAATCCATTTTATCTAGCATAACAATTCTCCAAAAACATTTTTACTGACTTGCTAGCAATAGGAAAAAAAACTATTTAAATCATTGCTCCAAAACACTGCTGTACAGTCCTAGTGATAGAGTTTGTGCACTATGATGACCCGGATTTTCATATCTGCAAATCCTAACTACAAGCTTCTGAGTTTCTTCAAAATGCAATTAAAATTTTAAAAAAATGTGGAAATATGCCCTTTTGTTTTTCACTTTCTGCAAAACACTGTGGTATGAACGGTCTAATATCCAATGCACATTCATTTCACAATCTAAAATAGCTAAATGCAATTAACTCTAATATGTTTGGTGAAGTGTTTTCCCAAGAGAAACAAATATCATCCTACAGATTAAGGGATGTAAAATGAACCACCAACACAACACAGAAATATGCTGATTTGATTTTTTTTAAAGTTTAATGGCATTTTATTGCAATACTAATCCTTGCTCCTTTTATTACCTTTAAATATTTAACTGTCTCCCATCATGATCTCTCCAAGTTCTTTGAGCTTGGCCTCAGCACAGCTGGGCCACTCTTAAGAGCTCCCAGTTGTATAACTAATGAGTAAAGACCATGGGAACAATGATCTTGGGAGTATGTTGTGCTGCTGCATAAAGGAAATAGTCTCAGGCTCTCTAAGTACCTATTTCCCTTCCCGAGTACTTTCTGGACTATTATATAAGGAAGAAATTTAGGTTTAGAACATGGAGTTCAAAGGAATCCAGGCCAGGCTACCGTCTCCAAAAACCCTGCACTTCATATCTATTTGCCTACATGTATTTCTATCTTATGTCATCATCTCTCTACCCATAGAACTACTCTACCACCAGAGTTTCAATATTTGACACATTCTGGGACAATGCCTGTTATAAGACAGACAGGTATTAGGTAGATACTAAGGTAAATACATGGCCAGGGTCTAATGTGGAAAAGTCATGTAAAAAAAGTCACAATACTTTACAAGTTATAAATATAGCCTTTATTGTGTCCCAAAGGTATCCACCTATCTTCTCATCCTAGAAAAACAAAACAAAACAAAAAAAACTAACATCATCTATAAAGTCTTCCTCACAAAAGAAAAAAGAAAGTAAAAGTTCTCCCTAATCTAATGACCCATCTACCTTTCACCAAGATTTTAATCACTAAACCAAACACATTGATATTCATGGCTTTATTAATTCATCTCTTGGTTGTCTTGTTCTGTGTATACTTTTACTATGTAGGCTTTTGGGTCTTATTTCATAGTTGCTCACTGTGCATATGGGAAATATATAGCAGGACAGTTAAAAACAATTTCTGAAGCTTTCCTCTCTGGTTTGAAACCCAGATGAACCATTTACTAATTGTGTTCTCTTAGGAAAATGACTTAGCCTCTCCATGCCTCCACGCTCATCTGAAAGTTTGTATAATAGCAATTCCTACCTCATGAGGTTGTGTGTTAATTGTATTTTAGAAAACATTTTCTGTATTTCATGATACTTTAACATCTTGGGACCTTGTGGAACCAAGAGGGGACTGACTCTTCTAAGGTTAGCTAATTCTCTGAGAGCAAACAACTTGGCTAATTCTCTGAGAGCTTTGATATGCAAACCAGCAAATCACAAATCCATACCTCCACCCACCTCCTTTGATCAGGCTCCCGCAGTCTCGGGCACTATATGCCTGCCTTAGAACACCACAGGGCTGGGTCCTGAACAACTAGGAAATCACCCCTAGAGCCCAAAGCCTACAGAAAGTATTCAAACTCTCCAATCCTAAACCTGGTCAGTCTGTTTTACCTTGCCTCTCCCATTCCTTCTTGTGAAAACTGTGATAAATGCTGTTGTCCACGCTTTCCCTGCACCCCTCTGCCTCCTGACTGACCTTTGTACTGTCTCATATGGCCATGAGTGCCATTGTGCGCCCCCTCCTCCTGGGAACTGTAGGTAACCAGTTATCCTGTCAATGACAGTCATCTGATCTGTTGGCTTCACTATACCTGAATAATAATAAAACCCACATTTTAAGTCAGTTGTCACAAATATTCCATTATATATTATATTCATTGCATATAAACATCTTAGGACAGTGCCTCAAATTATAAACACTCAAATATCAACTATTTTGTTTGGTCTTATTTCTATAGAAGTACAAGCATATAGACATTAAATAGCCAGCACTTACTTTCATTTATTCAACTTACATTAACTCAATATTTCCTATTGCCAAAAACTATGTTAGGCATCGAGGCAAAACAGTGAACACACAGTATGGTCCTTATCCACATACTTACGATCTTGTTAACAAATGTAATACTCTATGCTGTTTCCTCTTGTTCCTTAGTAATAATTTCAACTATTGGCTTGATAGTCCATGCTTAAAATTTTTTTTCAAAGATCAAATCAACTTTAAGGATTATATCTTTCTAAATATTCTTCTTCACATTATTCTAAGTACAGTTTTCACAGTATTAATTTCTGTTATTCATCTTTACACCAGTCCTTTTCTCTTTTACCATTTGATGATGAGGAGAGGAACCTAGAACACTATGGTAAATGATGACCATTGGAAGTAGTTACATAATATCCTCCCATTCACATATCTCAGTCATTTGAAAATTCAAATGGCAGCATTATACCATTGATTCACAGCTAGTCATCGAATCCAAATAATTTTGAGCCCTTATTTTTGCATGGTCAGTCAGTCTCCATCTGTACAGTTTGCTTTTTGTTCTTAAATGTCTTTAACCAGCTCCTCCTATCTGGTTACCAACATGTTAAGTATACTTTAGGGTATCCGCCATGCCATTCCCAATGTCACTAAACCTCCTAAGCGACAGTCACTCCTGCTGAGTAAGCCGCACACCCAGTAACCCTGACACCTCCCTCCTCAGTTACGAAAACATGATGCAAGAGTAAGCAAATCAGAACCTTTCTCTTTTCTCTCCCTCTGTCTCACACATACAAAGACTACAGCAGATGATGCTGGGCAATAATGGTGTGTAGCCCCTAGCCTGGTAACCATGTTCATTTATTCAAGAAGATTTACTGAGCACATAAAGCAACAAACAACACATGAGCTGTCCAAAAGCTCTCCTGCTGAAGGAGAGTGAGCATAAGCAAACAATTGCATGAGGAATTATTTCCAAATCTAGATAAGGCTTTCCTTTTATATGACCTTGCACAAAGGAGAAGACTAAGAAGGGATGTAAAAGGACTGGACACGGGATATGTTTTGCATTCATGCCTGTGTGTATTGAGGGAAGGACCTATAGAGAAGGGGTCCCTCAAAGAAGTAACTCCAAGCTGCAACTTAAAAAATAATTAGTTGGCCATGCAAAGGGGGAGGGAATAAACAGTTTAGGCAGAAGGCACCAGATGTGTAAAGCTCTGAGATAGGAAGGAGTTTGCAACAAGAGTAAAATGGAAGATCAGAAGGCTGGACCCTGGTGAGGAATGGGAAGAGTACGGTGGACCAAGCCTTGAAGGCAGGCAGGGGCCAGATCATTACCAACCTGACAAGCTGTCCTAAGGAACTGGAACAATGTACAAATAAAATGAATCAGTAGAAAGAGAACAAGAAGAATGAAGCAAACTTAAGAGACCATGCGGCCCCTGAGCCATGCTCAGCTTCAGTTCTCTGCAACTACTCTCTCCTCTTCCAAATACCTTCCATGCTACCACTACTGTGATCTTTGTTAATACACATTTTTTTTAAAGATTTTATTTATTTATCAGAGAGAGACAGAGAGCACAAGCAGGGGGAAGCAGCCGGCAGAGGGAGAAGCATGCTCCCCACTGAGTAAGGAGCCCAATACGGGACTCGATCCCAACACACTGGGATCATGACATGAGCCAAAGGCAGATGCTTTACCAACGGAGCCACCCAGGCGTTCCTGTAAATACACATCTTATTTTACCACTTCCCTGTCTAAAAAGTATGATGACTGTCCACGTCTTAAGAATATAGTCCCTGTATACGTTTTCTAGAATCATCGTCTGCCACTTCATCCCATACACCCTGCACTTTAGTCATACCAGGCTATTCATTGTTACTTTTTAAAAATGGCGTTATATATCCTTGCTTTTGCTTATGCCCCTTCTCTTGTATGTCTTGTCTGCCTTAGAAATTATCTGCAAGGTTCAGATGGCATCTCATCTGTGCGGTCTTCCCAGACTATATTTTCTGTACTCCAATAGCATTATATCCATGTTATTTATATGAAATATAACATTTCAAGTTTTATTTGTGCATACTACCCTCAAACTATGAGTATTGTATGTGTATTTCATGTTGATTTTTCACAGTACCTAGTAACTAATGCATAGTATTCAAAATGCTTAATGAATGAATACAGATATTATCTTTTGGATAAAATCAAGACATTTTATTTCACTCCTAAACTGAGTTTTACATATAATTATGATTAATGTTTTTTTCCACTGAGTCATCCAGTCACTAGACATTAAGATGCAATAGAATAAAGAGACCTCTAAATTATATATTACAAATATATAATTTTACTAGTTAGAGATTTTTCTTACCTAAACTATATGACTACATTGAAACTATTTACATACTTAAAAAGATGAGATAATATATGAAAAATGTTAACTAATCCCTTTCTCTAAAGTAAGTGGTTGAAGGAAAGTAGTGAAGCAGAAGACAGGTAAGAGATAAAGAAAATCATTTCCCTTTCATATTTAAGTGACAGAAACAACAGAATATCCTAGGGATCTTTAAAGACAATAAAAAGCCACCTGCCCAAAATAATCTTAGGGAACTTCTACCAATGAGAAGTAAAATGAAATAAATAAACTTTAAGGGGTCCTAGCAGGCCTCTGATACTCAGATTATGATCCCTTACAGAAATCAAATACTGGGGCATCTGAGTGGCTCAGTTGGTTAAACATCTGACTCTTGATTTTGGCCCAGGTCATGATCTCAGGGTCGTGGGATCAAGTCCCATGTCAAGCCCCACGATGAGCCCCATGTTGGGCTCCCCACTCAGCAGGAAGTCTGCTTCTCCTCTCCCTCTGCCCCCTTCCTACCTATCCCCCTCCCACTCATTCTCTCTCTCTCTCTCTCTCTTGCTGAAATAAATATATAAATCTTGGGGGAAAAAAGAAATCAAGTACCGTCAGAACCAGGAGACCTTATTCTGGACACAGTTCTTTTTTTTTTTTTTATAATAATATTTTTTTATTATATTATGTTAGTCACCATACAGTACATCCCTAGTTTTTGATGTAAAGTATAAACTGCTGAATCTTGGAATTCACCCATCTTTCTTGGACCATTTGTCTATTTGCTAAATAATGAACACAGATTACACAAAATTACTGGTAGTTCTTATATGGTCTATGATTGTACATCTCAAAGACAATATTTTTGTAAGACCCTAATATAAACTACTCTCCATTAAAATGTTAATAAAATTGACTGTAGGATATTTTGATATTGTCTTACATGTACGTACGATATTGTAAGACACTAATCCTTTTTAAAACTGACGTTCTTTGGCATCATCATTCCACACTCTGCTAATGCCCACTGGTTGTAACATAAACAAACACGATGGCACTTACAGTAGGCTCAGCCAAGCTGGTTCCCTAGGAATGGCCCCGTGAGCATTTGTGCCAGTATTAGAACTCTTTTTGCAGAATTCCAACAGCAAATTTTCTTTCCGGCTTAACATCCTGCTGACCCAGTTTTCCACACAATACTGCCTGCAGCTCCGGACGGTCTGCTGAAATAATGATTGCACCTCTATCACCTTTCCCTACTAGGTGAGGAGCTCCCTTTCTGTGAGGATTGCTGTTAATGAGAGGGAACGGTGTGCATATGTGCTCCCACTTCCCACAGCCGAGACCGACATCTTTGGTCGGTCTTTTACAGAGAACTATACCAGACTTCACAGTTCTCCTTAGCGGAGCCTTACATATAGCCACTAATAATCAATTAGGGTTGGAATCTGTGATGGAACTTGCCACCCCAGGCCAGATGGTCTCAACATCTACCTCCTACCTTTAATCTAAGATAACTGGAGAATAGATTTTAGAATCTATTCTAAAATCACTGAACAAGTTCAGAAATATGTAGAAAAAACTAAGCCTAATTTGAGCCGGTTCTCCTAGTTTCATTAAATGTGTATAATTAGAGGTTATAGGATATTACAAAATTTTTAAAAGGGCCATCTTCTTTTCATTTTATAACCCAGACTCAGTATGAGAGGAAGATCCAGTTGCCTTCATTTCTTTCTTTAATGATACTGTTATTGACTACATAACATGCAGGGTCCGTAGGTCTAAGGCCAAATGTCTAAAATTTAGAAATGGCTAAGGAAAAGCTTGGCAAGTTTCTGATATCCATTAGGATCACAGAACAAATATTTCTATGACCTAATAATTCTAGTCATCTGGGGTATAGACAATGATATAAAAATTTGAAAGCATTAAACTTAAGCTAGCACCATTTTGTATTTCTTGTTGTGATTAATAACCTCTTGGGCAAATACTGTTTTCAGACCAAAAAAAGGATGACCAAAGAATCAAGGTTTCTCTCTAGTCCAGAATAATTTATAAATATAAGCTACATATAAACCATTTATTTTTTTAAGATTTATTTATTTATTTTAGAGAGAGAAAGGGAGAGAGAGAATGAGTGTGGGAGAGGCAGAGGGAGAGGAAGAGAAATCTCAAGCAGACTCCCCCAAGGGAGAAGTCCAACACGGGGCTGAATCCCAGGACCATGAGATCACGATCTGAGCCGAAATCAAGAGCCGGACGCTTATCTGAGCCACCCAGGGTCCCCAACGTATAAGCCATTTAAAAACAAGTGAGGAAAAAAAAAAAAAAAGCCACAGGCTTTCCTAGCTGTATGCATTTTGGCTTGGTTTCTCTCAGCAAAGTGGTTGAATGAAACCTTACATATACACCAAGTTGTTGATCAATGGTATGGATAATCCCAAGTATGAGATAAACTAGTATCTTTTTACTTCATCATCTAACTACAATATCTGACTTCATAAAGAACTCATGGATTTGGAAAGTTTGAATGAGTATGTGAAATAAGAAAGATGAAAAACTATCATCATCTTCTTGGCAGAGAAAAGAACCAATTTTGGGAGGTACCTATCTCTTCTTTAACTCATTCCAGCACCAGTCTAATGCTGGGCTGTCCGACATGGTAGTCACTAGCCATCTGTGGTGACTGAGTTTTTAAAATGTGGTGAGTACAAATTATGTGCTGGATTTAGAAGATACACACTGGATTTTGAAAGCTTATTACAAAAACAAATATAAATAATGGAAAACATTTACTGAACACTTAGGTTTTAAGATCATAAGCTACCTATTTGTCAGATCTTCTTAACAACCCTGTAATAGAGTGACCAGTGGTCCCGGTTTGTCTGCACTGAGGGGTTTTTAGGATGTGAACCTTCAGGTGCAAAAAACCTGAAAACATCCAGAGCAAAACAGGATGAGCTGGTCACCCTACTTATATATTAGATATCATTTGCCCCATTCTACAGATGAAAACAATTGAGGTTCAGAGAGTTTCAGTAATTTGTGCGAATTCACACTAATAAAAAGTGGCAGAGAAGAGATTCATGCTGTGCCTGGTCTGCATTACACAGTATAAAAAGTGTATTATACTCTCTTCCCATCAGAGAAGATTGTTATGTTGTTTTTATTCATTTCTCCAATTTACACATGTAAAATACATAATACAAAATCCGAAATAACAATAGCTAATGTCAGTGTCTGTTGATTTATTTACTTCTTATTAACTCTATGAGATAGGTCCTACTATTACTCCCATTTTACAGACAAGGAAACTAAAGCACAGATAGGTTAAACAACTTTCTCATATAATCAGATTTTTAGCAACAGGACTTAACCGAGACAGTCTGGCTTCAGCGTTGTTAAGCTGTGTTGTTAAGATGACCCTTCTGAACTACTAATATTGCAGGCACTTCAGATTTCCTGGTCCTGCAAAGGTACTGGAAGAGCTGGGGGAAGTATGGAGAAGGATTATGCTAACCTGGACTCCAGATCCACCTGTAAACAGCAAATTCCATGGGATTAATATATTCGGGGTCCACAAAGAGTAAGGGCTGGGCCCTAAATACTTTTCATGTAACATTGTCATTTCTGAATTCTTAATTTTGATTTGTCTTTTGGTTCACTGATGTATATTTTCCCTGTTATTTTTAAAAATACATGGGTGATAATATTTTCTGAGAATTTGCTTATGTAAAAATAAATTTTGCTGTCTTTATTCATAAAAGACTTGGTTTTATATAAAATTTTTGAATTAAATCTTTTTCTCCTCTGAGTTTTATAGAAAATTAGTACGAAGTTGGTTGTTTCATTATCTTCCTACCAATATACACATAGCAGAAGAGTCATTGGATGTCATCATTATTTTTCTTTTCTTTTTTTTATTTAAAATTAATTAATTAATATATAGTGTATTATTAGTTCCAGAGGTAGAGTTTAGTGATTCATCAGCTGCGTAGAACACCCAGTGCTCATTCCATCAAGTGCCCTCCTGAATGCCCATTGCCCAGTTGCCCCATCCCCCCTACAGCCCTCAGTTTGTTTCCTAGAGTTAAGAGTCTCATGGTTTGTCTCCTCTCTGATTTTGTCTTATTTTATTTTTCCATTCCTTCCCATATGTTCATCTGTTTTGTTTCTTAAATTCCACATATGAGTGAAATCATATGATATTTGTCTTTCATGATTTTCATTGTTACAAAGAAGCTGCTACTTATGACCTCAGTGTTTTTGAAGTATTTTGTAACTCCACTGGAATTTTTTTTAAAGTCTTACCAAAATGTGCCTACCTATAGATTTCTTTGTATGGATTTTTGTCTGAAACATAGAGAACCCTTTTAATGGCCATTATCAACCCAGGGCATTTTTCAACAATTATCTTTTATGGGTGTTTCTGATCCAATTATTCTAGTCTCTAGAACATGTATAATCTTGAGATTGACTTTCCATTTTTGGCTTGTCAGATCTATTATTGCCCTCCTCATTTTTTTTACTATTTTGCCTTTTTCAGTACATTCTGAGAGAGTTACTCATTGTTCACATTACTAATTCAATTTTCTGCAGTGTCAAATCTGTCTTTTACTGTCTCCAGTGTGAATTTTAATCCAGATATTGAATTATCATCTCAGCTTGTATGTGTATATGCAAGGAGCCAGATGTGGGGCTCCATCCCAAGACCCTGAGATCATGACCTGAGCCAAAGGCAGACACTTAACTGACAGAGCCACCTGAGTGCCCCTTTTTCCTCTGAGTTTTTTCTTTACCAAGTAATTTTTCATAATTTCTAAGATGGATTTCCTTTTCTCTTCAGTTACTCAACACTGAGTAATTCATGCCTGTCTAGACTTTCAGCATTTATTGATAGAAAACATTTAGTGATGGCAAATGAGCAAATTAACCCTTGCCCCCACCCCTAGCTCTGTCCTAATACAATCTCTCTCTGTGATCCATGATGTTATGGCAAGTAAATAAACATGTTCTTAGGCCCACTCTCAGGATACTATTAGCTTTTAATCTAGTGAGGTCCCTCTGCATTGAAGTGGAACTTTCCACTACCTCTCATGTTCACTAGCTCTCCCATCCTCTTCACAGTGGAGTCAGGACACTGCAGGTCACAGAAAGGACTCAAACCATGGCTCCGGCCATCCTCTCTACAAGACTTGACTTGAGCATGGTTGCTAGCCTGCAATATGAAATTGCCAGCAAATACTGTCCACAACCATTCTCCTCTTGCCTGATCTCCCTCCAACTGCCTTTACTCTGTATATGGGACTTGGGGAGAGATGAGGAGAACAGTTTAGTACTGCCCTGGTTTTTGTGGTTTCAGACCCTCTATAAGTGAGTGCATCTGGAGGGAAGAAGTGACAAGGTGACCTCAACAAGAAAAAAGAAATCCTTTTTCTACTCCCTTCAAGAAGATAAAATCATAGTAAAACATCATAAAATTAGCAGTCTATTTCCCGCACTTTAAAATCCCTTTTCACCGTTCTTCCGGTTACCGAACCTTCCTCTCAGATTTTGGCAACAGGTTAAGTTTTGGTTTCATATTGTGGTTGCATTGTGAGAATTCCTCTTCATTGGCACCTTCACAGGGACGGAGAGTCAGGAGCCTCTGCAGGGAGGACAAGCTAGAGAACTTTTCAACAAGAACAGCTTTAGTTCAGCCAAGAGTTTATGCCTTCTATATTTCAAGAGTTCATGGTATTAAATACAAAATATTTTTCATTTAACTTTCTTCATGATTTTTATTAGTCTTTGAAGTTCAGTCGAATAACAACTCACAATGCTTTTGATCTCTGATGTGGCTGCATAGTGACTCTTTGAACATGCTGGGCTAGATAATTTACATATCAACCTAAATAGCATCAAAGATTCATGAAGCATTTTTGAGTGTTGTACAGGCAGTTTATGTGGTTTTGACACCTCTGCTGAGTCACCTAACATGTAAATTGGGTTACCTGAAAATGAAAGTGGTGACACTTGGCCCTACTGCTGTGTTTAATAGGACAATCACATCAGAATAACTACCTTCTACATTAAAGTATTTTTTCCAACACTATTAAATTTGACCCAACCATGTTAAAGCAGTACTGTATGGACAGAGCCATCATAAGCAGACTTCAGGAGTCTATTTTGCATTGGCAGGAGATGATGTAACAGGACATTTCCATCTCTGCCATTACAAATAAAATATTTGCATTAGCAACATTACACATGCAGATTCCAAAATAAATTCAGTTTAAAGGTTCATCATAATTGGAGGCACTGTGTTATTAACTACTGTAATTTCCTGTAAATTCTCTATAATTCAGCCTAAATACTACTGCTAAAATACTGCACTTTTTCCTAATTCAGCTGTACCTATAGCACTGCCATCCTAATGATCCTCTGATGGAATCTCCTCTTCTTGAGGATATGTTTAAACATCTAATTCCTAGAATCAAGGTGCATGATTTAAAAATGTTTACTTTGTAATATCATTCATATGTAGTACCTACCTCGTGAGACCAGACAGCATTTTCTCCAACTTCTCATTTCATCAACATGAAGTTTCCATGAATTGAGATCCCAGTACCTCAAACACAAATACCAAATAAATCATGATAATAAGTCTATGATAAAGGTTTTAATTCTATTTTCTTCTAATTAAATTGATTGGTATATAAATAGATTTTTTGTTTTTTGTTTTTTTAAAGAAAAGGAGCACAGAGAAAAGCTCATAGGTTAATCATGGTCAGTAGAGCTATAATATTTCTTTTTTTTTTTAAGATTTTATTTATTTATTTGACAGACAGCCAGCGAGAGAGGGAACACAAGCAGAGGGAGTGGGAGATGAAGAAGCAGGCTCCCAGCAGAGGGGCCTGATGTGGGGCTCCATCCCAGAATGCCAGGATCACGCCCTGAGCCAAAGGCAGATGCTTAACGACTGAGCCACCCAGGCTATAATATTTCTAATAATAAATGGAACAAAAATTCAGGTGGTTTTTGTAGTATGCTTACTGATGCGTATCTATTGCCAGCAAAAATATTAAGAACATCATAAATTCAGAATTCTCCTAGCTACGCTTTAGAAAATTGACAAATTTCATATGTATCACTACACTAAACTGCCTAGGAGACAGAAGAAATAAATTTTAAGCAACATATACAATGCAAATGTCTGAATTTAGTTCAAAGACCTACTTGTTTGGAGTGTTTTTCTGACTATATCTCTATTTGATATGTGGGATAAGTGTACCATTTAGAAAATCTGAAAAATAATGACAAAATGAAAAATAATATCACTTCAGGGAGATAATTACAGTACACACTCAAACTACGAATTATAATAGGTAAGACTATACAAAAAGTTCCCATTACAATAATGCACTTCTATTAATCACATATTTTATTTTATACATATATTGTCTGGATACATAGATCTATCCCAGATATATGGATCTGAGGCTTTTAAATATTCTAGATGTTTTCCAGTGTTTGAAAGTCCTTTATATGATGAACCTATAATTTACACAGAGATGAAATGGATGACTCCCGTGTGTTTCTAAGTTTCAGACGAGCTTCCCACTCTTACCCTGTATGCTCCTTGCTTACCTACCTCTACTGCCCAGCTGGTGGGTTCTTGGAAAATAAAAGTTAATTTTAAAATTTACCTTAGCAGAGCATTATTGGAAAAAGAGATCTGCCAATAAATTCATAAAATATGTCCAAAGAAGTTTTGAGTTACTCACTAATATTTCAAATTGTATACTTCTCCTTTAATAGGTAATGTTTCCATTTTAAGACAACTGACAGCTTATGGAGAGGTCAAACATTAATTTCACATAGTATTTTGAGTTGAAGTGGCTCATTTTATCAGCAAATCAAGATTATTTTTCACCATTAGATAATAAGAAAGAAGCTATTTTATGGTTTATATAATTTTTATCATTATTGTATAAACATACCTTCTATAAAAATCTTATTCATATTTTCTTTTCAACATCTGCTTCTAGAATATGATCGAATTTTAATTTTTTGCCTTCATTCTATTAAGAAATTTTAGCAAAATATAGAATGTAAAAATGCTGAAGATAGTACAAGAGTATTACATTTTTGTATTATTCTCTGGATTTTTATTTTCTGAATTTCTAATGCTTTGACATCTTTCTGACACTGAAGGGACCGATCTTTGAGGGTTAGCTAATTCCTAGAGATAGCAAACAATTTGCTTGGGACATGCCTTTCATATGCAAACCAGCACATCCAGAGTCCACACCCAAACTACCTCCTCTACTGGTTTTCCCGTTCTGGGCCACTATCCCTCCCACCCTAGGGCCAGCGCCAGACAACTAAGGATATTCCCTATTCAGAGCCTGTTGAAGTCATTCACACTAACCCATCCTAAGCCTGCTTATTACCCTGTCTCACCTATTCCGTCCCATAGAAACTAAAAAAGGCTCTTGCCCATATTTTCCCCTGCTCCCTCTGCCCCAATTGACCCTCGGGGCTTCCCCATGTGCCTTCACCTCTTGGAAACTGAGTAATTGTCCTTTCAATGATGACTGTCTCCTGAACTATTGGCCTGGCCATACCTGAGTAATAATAAAACATGCACATTTTAAAACACATTTCACCTACATGTAAGAGTGTGTCTATAAAAATTCCTATTAGTTAAGAAGTTCATAATGTGAAATCTTGAAAGATCCTCAAGGGGTCAAACATTCCCCATCTTAATTCACTGCCATCAACAACTCTTAACATTATTTGTACTCCCTATCAAGACAGATGATTGTCACTCTGTAGACAGCATGTCCTTACTCTAATTCAGATCTGTACACTAGAGTTTCTCAACTAGTGTGAAGCAAACGGGTTATGGTCTGGGAAGGGATCCATCTCTTTACTCCTCGTGGCTCACAGATGGGGCCCAGAGTAGCTAGGACTCCTGTGCTGGTGACTTCTGGCTATCAACACCTGCCCAGGCTCTCCCAGTTTGCTATATAAATATTATCATTTTCTCTGTGTGTAGCATCTTGAAAAAACTGGAAGCACTACTTTAAACTAATAATCATTAAGGAGTTTGAACTGTGGGGTCCACTTCCAGGTGATCCCCAGGTAGATTTAAAATGTATTTTCCATTTTCATTTTAAAATATTGATCCACAATAATGTTTACTTACCAACACCAATGCCCAACCAGATTTTTTACATTAGACTTAAAATCTCTCAGGATGCCTTTCCACATACAAGATAAATTGAAACTACTTATCGTGGCCCAAAAGGCGCTTCACGGCACCATCCCAGTTTCTCTTTGCAGACACCTCTCAGCAAGCCCAGCATTTACTCTTTGCTTGACCTATACCAAACCCCTAACATTTCATAAACATACTATACATACTCTTTTTGTCTTTGCTGCTCCGTTTGCCTAAATGTTCTGCTCCTCTGTTGACCTGGCATTTTCCTATATATTTTTCAAGATTCAGTGTAAACAGAAGTATCACTACAAAGGCTTCTTGGCAACCACTTCCTCCGCCTTCCCTCCAGGTACACTTCCTCTCACTTCCTATCTCGCTATTCCTAGGAAGTTGGTTCACCTTCTCTGAGATCCCAGATAACTATGTAAAAACTTTTATTGTTGTACAAGTACACTGTATTAAAGGTATCAGTTTATAAACTTTTTGTGTCATGAGATACTCAGCTCCTTATAGGCCCGGAGTATGTGTAACCCACCTTTTTCTCAAAGTACATAGCAAATGATGGAGTAGTGGTTACTTCTAGTTTTATTTGCTTAGTACTCCCCTCCTTAAAATCAACTGTACCACCATATTCCTCCACCATTGCAGAACTCCTTTCTTTCATTTCTTTGCTTTCATGGCCACAGGATTTAGGTTTTGAGTACCTTTCCTGGGATATAAATATTAGTAAATTAGAACACTTCCCTTTCTGTTTAAACTAGGAAGATATGGTCCAGGAAGCTACTGAGAGTCATGGGTACAGACACAGACATAAAGATAGCATAAGCGGATGAAGCATGATCACAGAAGCAGAAATGAGAGAGGGAGACAAAGAGTCCTGGGGCACTGCAGACTCTGGTTTGGGGTTATTCAGGTCTACCATGAACAAAACTTTTTTTTTGTTCTTAAGTTGGTTCAACTGGAGTCTTATCATGACCCCAAAATGCTAACTAACAGAGAAAGAAAATCATAGGAAATCCTTTCAACTTCACTCAACTCACTCAGTATGCAAGAGTTTTTCAAACTTCTCATCAGAATTATTAGTGTTGGGTGGCAATCAAGTGCCAAATCTCCAGGATGAAATATAAAAATCTTTGTAATAAACACAAGAATCTACTAGGCAAATCATACAATAACAATTAGAAGAGAATTTTAAAACTCCTCGGTTTTAAGTTAAAACTTCTCTATTTATAAATTCAGAAATCTTCCAGAATAAAAAAGAAGACTAATATTATGTGGTTATGTTAATTTAGCTACTAATTTCCAAAAGTTTGTGACATCATTATGAGATAAGAATAAAAGTAAAGTGAAAATTTTGCTCTCTAAATTGACCAACAATTTAAAATATTGAAAGGTTAATATAAAAAGCTTTTAGAGTCTAATGGATATTTTGCAGTTTTGAAGACGATAATTATTCTATATTGATTTTTTTTTTTAGAGCCTAGCAAACCATGTGTAGGATTTTCACCTATATACAAATATCACCAACCTGTCTACACTTCCTTTACAAAAATATACATTCTTTAAATATTGGCCCATCAAATAGACAACCCATTATTATATTTTATCATTATGGAATATGCACTAAGAGCGATATGCTCGGTGCTGCCTAGGAGCTGCAGATCCAAAGTCATTTTTCAAATGGAAATTAATTCAGCAATCTAGGGAAATACTACCACAAAACAATGCCTTACTGAATCTCATTAAATCAATTTGGAAAGGCATATGGGTGGAAAGGTAAAAATAAATCAACAAGATTGAAAAGGAAGTATATTGCTTTGTAACAAAGAGAGAGGAGGTATAGTATCTGGTTGCCAAGTAACAGGATTTCAAGTAGGAATTATTTGTTTTCCTTATAGAATAAGGCAATTTTGAAGATTAGAGCAAAATACTGTTTGCATATGGTTCAGTTTATACAAACTGCATTTCTCTCAACAAGATCTACTCCATCTTTCAAGAGGGAGATGAGCTTTCACTGAAGGAGCCATTGCCTAGCAACAAGATGCTAAGAAGGCGAGCTGAGCCCTCTCCAGAAAGAGCTCCCTCTCTCTCCGCACTGCACTGCAATGACCTCTAGCACAGACTGGTGCCCTTGAGAGAACCACCTTAACAACCAGAAAGCTACGGGAGAAGAGTTTTGCTAAGATCACTATGAGGTCTAAGCTTCTTCTTTGTTTTTAAGCAGATCACACAGCGCTCATGCATCTGTGCTTAGCACTACACAAAGCATTTTCACAGACATGCTTTTACTTCATTTAAGCCCCTGGCTCTCATCGGGATTGAGGCACACGACTAACTACCTGACTAATGACCGGCCTCAAGTCTAGCTGGTCTTACCTGACTGCCAAATGTTTGCTGAAAAGAACTGAATGAACGTCATCATCTTTGCTTTGGCCTCGAATGTTACACCCACCAGCCCCACCCTACCAGACGCAGGGTAACAAATCCTCTTTTAACCTCTTCACAGTGTGACTAGTCCTCTGTTCCTTTTACACTTTACTCCCACCTCCTTGGTAAAGATTTTAAGTATTCTTTTTTTTTTTTTTTAAATTGGGCCCTAATAAATACACAGTGCTAGGTGCTAGAGATAAAATTAGGAACAAGATATAGTCCCTGTGGGAGCTTCTAGGACTCCATGGGAGGAAATAGGAGAAGCAGTAGGGCAGGCTGCCTGAAGATAATACCTCCACTGTGAGACCTAAAGACCCTGCAGAAGCTAGTGGGGCAAAAAGGTGGGAGTGGCTGGAAAGTGAGGTGGAGCGGAGGTGGGGAAGAATTCAGCAGAGAGAACAAAGGCAACAGGAAATAGGGATCCTGAAGCCAGGGGAGTATGTTACCCTCTACCCTTATAGGGCAGTATTTGTAAATTTTTAGTTACGAGTCAGATTGACTCAATAACTTCTTATTGCAACCTAGCACACAACCAAAAACAGCTCACAAATCTATTGCAAAAGCTGTCGTATTTCACCAGTCTCTTATTCAAATTACATTTAATCAAAATATATGTCCACATGTTTCTAAACAGGGCACAGGGCTTGCTATGCACTCAAAATAATTATTCTTAAGGCTATAGGACAGTAGAATAGAGTATTTACTCGTAAATCTTTTGTCAAATTGTAAATACCAAAGAAAAATCAGGAAATGTATTCTGAGCCATCCTGGTACTGCCCTTGCAAATGTCTGTATTCACATGTACTTACGTACTCCTAGATGCACGTCTTATTTTTCTTTCAAAGGAGAAAAATAGGCATGCCAATTGGCTATGATTGTTTCAATAGATAAAACGTTTAATTTCTGAAGATGTGGTTCTGAAAACACTACGCCCAAAATTAGAGCTTCAGGCTTCTCTGATTTGCTCTTTAGAGCCGGGCGTCTCCTCTGCCTCTCTGCTGCCCCCATGTGAGTTGACAGAACACAGCAGCACAGTGAACGTGTGAGAACAAACCTGCCAAGCCACAGAACTTCAAGAGGGATGACATGACAAGCACAAGCCTATCTCACAGATTCCAGGAATATGGATTTGTTGTGACTAAATCACTGTGCAGATGGGTTTCTATTGACTAATATTTTCAGGACTTGTTTCAAAGAGAGGAGAATTGTTCCAATATCTGAAGACAGCTCAAAATATATATTTAAATAATATGAAGAACAAGAAAGGAGGATTTAATTGGCTAATTAAGGCTCCAACTTGTACAATTATAGAACAATTACTGCTCAGCCAAAAACTAAACTTCACTGTTTTTTTTTTTTTCACCTTAGAAATGCTATACCATTCCTTGCTAGTGGAATGGTATACATCCAGGACTTCATCTAGCTTTCTTATCTTACTAAAGCTAACTGTATGTATTTCCTATAAAAATAAGATATTTTTGGTAAGTTATATTACATACAAAATGTGAAAGAAAATTTTTATTTTGGGGCTAACTTTTCTAGAGTGCCCTTCAAATATGCCAATCCTCTCGTCTTTATTTCTATTCTGTGCCTTAGAGATTACAAGTATTCTTATACCTTCACATATCATTCCTCGGCAGATGGTTTGCAAATGGTTCCCTAGCTTCTCTTATATACTAAAAATTAACCTTTCAATGTTTCCCCCATCTCAAATTAAAAGGATAATTTCTTCTGCTCCCAAACTTTCTTCCATACTAATTTTCCTATATTTGGGGTTTTCTTATCATCTTTCCAGTCTTAACACTCAAAAGGTATTCCTTTGCATATCATTCCTCGGCAGATGGTTTGCAAATGGTTCCCTAGCTTCTCTTATATACTAAAAATTAACCTTTCAATGTTTCCCCCATCTCAAATTAAAAGGATAATTTCTTCTGCTCCCAAACTTTCTTCCATACTAATTTTCCTATATTTGGGGTTTTCTTATCATCTTTCCAGTCTTAACACTCAAAAGGTATTTTTGAATCCCTTTCCCCTTTCCTCTGTATTAATTTTCAACCTGTCAATGCTAGGGACCCTGCCACAAGCCTGCTTTTCACTGGCTGGAGGTTCCTGGTGAAAAGTAGATACTTAATAAAGACTTTTATAGATGGATTTTTGATGGATGGATGGATTGATAAATGGATTGGGAGAAAAAGATATTAGACGATCATAATTTTGAAAAAAAAAAAGGCTGAAAGGGTAGGTATGCTCTTAACAGGGAGATGAAATCTAATTCAAGGAACAAAAGGGATAGGTTATCATGATGTGATTTTTAAGCTAATCTTTATAAGATAAGAAATTGTTAATCAAGTAAAAAGAAGGAGAAAAGCATTCCAGCCTGAATGGTCTGCTCTTAACCTCTGAGGCAGGAAGAAGCTTGACATCTTCAGATAATTGCGACACGCGCAGGGGAGAGAGGAGGGCAAATGGTGAAGTATCCAGAGTGGAGTGCTGGTTGAAGGTTTTTTTAATCCCCCTTTGGCGTATTGATAGCTTTTTTTAGCAGGTGAATCATACATTCATGCCAACTGCCTATTCCTCATTTGAGATTTGAAATCTGAGATTGAAACTGGGTCTTGCAGCACATGTGATTAGATTTTATCCTAAGAGCAAAGAAAGCTGTGGAAGAGATTTAACTGGGGAAGTGACACATTCTGATTTGAGCTTATAAAATACACTAGAAACCTTTCATAACACAGTAAGTGTAGTCCAAAATTTTCACTGCCATGAAATGTGTTGTTTTTGTTAGGTTAATGAAGGGACCTGGATGAGCCTATTAGGACAGTAGTGGGAGTCCAGAAGTACGGTCCAAATTTCTCCAAGTCAGGGCCTGGGTCCCAGCCTCATTCAGCACCACCTTGTGGCAGCTGTGCCGTCGAGGTTAAACATTGGTAGGAATGATTCTGAGTTCTACAGCTGGGATTTCCAAGACAGTAGCAGTAATATCAAGAATCTCGTGTTTTGCTGACACCATGTAGGAAAACGGAACTGGGAGAAAATTGGAGGAGTGGAAGTTCCTCATCCACTACCCAGGATATGAGTTCCTGATATTTCCTCAATGGGCATTACCTTCCTTTCTTCGGGCCCCTCCACCAAAAGATGAGAACTTTGGCCTCCTGTTTGGAAGCGGGGGAAGGACAGAGAATAGCAACCAATCACAAATTGCATTATACCCAATTTTTCTTAATTATTGCTAGTTGTCATGGACTTTTATGGTAACATTCCAACTGTTATAAGGAAAACTGAATTATTGGTGGAAGAGAGATTATTTAGTTAGCTGATCAGTAGGAGGCAACCGCAAGAGCTCAAATGAGAGATGAAGGTTTCTTTTTCATTACTTTTTTTTTAAGTTATGTCTATGCCCAACGTGAGGCTCGAACTCATAACCCTGCAATTAAGAATTACATGTTCCACCTGCTGACCCAGCCAGGCACCCTGAGAGATGAAAGTTTCTTAAACTAAAGTGGCGGCTGCAGAAATGGAAGTAAGGAGGCACATTTGAGGTATTTAGGAAGCAGAATTAGCTGGCTCAGTGATTGATGGGATGTCAGGGAGTAGAGGAGGAAAGTGTCAAGAAAGACCTGTGATCACCCAGGTTTCTACCATGAAGCAGATAGTGGCGTAGTATACGGACATACTGGGGCAGAAACATTTTCAGGAAGAGATCACAAGTTCAGTTTTGAACATATCTTTGAAGTCCCCCGAGACACTGAAGTGGATCTGTTGCTTAGGCAAATGGCTCTGCATGTCTAGATCTCAGGCAAACGGTCTGACTAGAGGTGAAAAATTGGGACCTATTGCTGTGGAGATGGCAATTGAAGTGGTTGGAAAGAATATGACTGTGTAGGGAAACAAGGTAGATTTAAAAAGAAAAAAAAAAGGACTAGGACTAAAGAATGAGAAAAGTAGGGAGAATGTGTTGGTATAGAAGCCAGAAGAAGAAAATGTCTCAAGATGGGATGACTAGGAAACCAAGGTGAAGGCTGTTCGGAGGTCAAGCAAATCAAGACAGGAAATGATTTGACCCATCAATTTGGAGAGCAGGGTGACCTTAGCAAGGAGAGTTGCGTGGAAGAAGTCAGAATAAAAACCAACTGGAGTTATTGCTAATTTATTGAGAAATTTTAAAATGCAAAGAGGTATGTTTAATTTTATATGATTGAGGAGATATAAGAAGTTAGCCTAGATATTTCTTTGAAACAGTTTAGTAGTAAAGAAAAAAAGAGGCAGGGCCAGAGGTGAACAGAAATTTTCTTTATAAGATGGGATAGATTTGAGAATATTGAGAGGAAGGTGCCAATAACGATGGAGGAAGTAATGACAGAGGATAGAGAAAAGATCCAAAATATAAGATTCTCAAGGAAGTGAGAATGAGTGGCATTGAGAATACAGGAGAGGTTGGCCTTTGATCAGAGGAGGAAGAGTTCTGTTGCCTAGGAGAGGAGGGGTGCAGATTCTGTGGTTGGAAGTTCCCACGGCCTGGGTTTACACTCTTTTGTTAACCTCCAAACTGGTCACCCTGCATTGGACCACTTTCTACTCCACAACATTCAGCACAGTTTGGCAAAGTCCATATCATAAAGAACTACTTCAATAAGGTCACTTCTCCACTTAAACATCTTCAACGACTACAAAGAAAGATACGGGAGAAGAAACACTGGATGGTAAGAGTTAAAAGCAGATCAATATAAAGGACTTGGCCTGAGCTCAGCTGTATATTCATGCAAATCTCTTCACTCCTCTGTCCCAGTTTTCCAAACTCCTTTTTTTACACATCCTGGCTTCCCTGAGTTGTTGCCACTTACATCATGACAGATCATCAATGATCAAGGTTCAGTTCCTTTCTTATTTCCTCCACAACTTACACAGAAGAATCTCATAAGAAGCCCTGTAACACTCATTTGGTTCTTTTCATGTACTAATTTATACTGCAGTTGAGTTTCCCATGGCTTTACCCAAGTCTTCACAGACAGGCACCATTGGTGGTTATATCTAAGAAAAACCAACAGAGTAACTTTTGTATCACACACACACACACACACACACACACACACACACACAGATCTGTAATATTTTGCAACAGTCATACAGAAAGGAAAACAGGAAACGAGAAAAGAGGTCTTCAAGAAGTCACTTCTGCTACTGCATCATGCTAAAACTCATAGTTGCCTTTCCACACGAATGTTCAAAGCATATTCTCAATGGAAATATGCTCAAAAGAAGCCACTTCAGAAAGCCAGAAAAATTAAGTCGAGTCTAGTGCCCTAAAAAATTGTTTAACTTTGAGCAAGTCATTTCCCCCTTTGGGTTGCAGGGTCCTCATTTGTACACAAAAGGAAATAGACAAAATAATCTCCCATTTTTCTTCTAGTTGTAACATTCTATAAATCCCTTTTTGAGAATGAGGCTGATTATGGGTGAATAGGCATTTTAAGATTACAGAGATAGCTACCACAGAGTGATGATCTTACAATTCATAGTCCTTTTTTTGCATTTACTATGGAAGGAAAAAAGTGCTGAGTGGTGTTTTCATTCTCTCTGAGCCACATCCTCATCCTTCCTAGGGAAAGCCAAGTACCACATTTAGAATATGAAGTGATTAAACCATAATACTCTTCAACTGCTTGCAATTTGAGGCAATGTTTGATGATGAATGATTACATAGATAGCCCCACGGTACCACCTACTATGAAAAATCTGCTCTTAGATCAGACTCTAAGCATCAAACTATTCCCATAAAGAAAAACAATTCAATGCCCTTATTGTTAAACAGCAAATAATGACTCTAGTAACAATAACAATTATTTCACCCTTGCAACTTAGAGCAATTTCTGTGTAAAATAATCAGCTAATATTTTACCGAATTTCTTGAAAAGAAGCAACACTTTCAAATAAAACAGATACATAAGCCTCAGTTTATTGATTACATGAGGAATGGACTCTTAAATGAATATACAGAGCTAAACCCTATTTGTCTGTTCACCAATAAACATGTAAACAAAGACTAAGATTAGGAATTGTGTAGTTAGAATTAAGGTCCTGTCTCAAAGAGCAATAACACCTGAAGGAGAAAGGTCATTCTTCCAGTGCTGTAGGCATAATAATGCCCTTCTAAAGATGTCCATATCGTAATTCCTGGAATCTGTGACTATGTTACCTTAAATGATAAGATGTGATTAAATTTAAAATTTTGAAATGAGGGGCACCTGGTTGGCTCAGTCAGTTAAGCGTCTGCCTTCGGCTCAGTCATGATTCCAGGGTCTTGGGATTGAGCCCCACATTGGGCTCCCTGCTCAGTGGGGAGTCTGCTTCTCCCTCTGCCTCTGCTGCTCCCCCTGCCTGTGCTCTCTTTCTGTCTCTCTCTCTCTGTGTCAAATAAAGAAATAAAATCTTTAAAAAAATTTTTTTTGAAATGAAGAGATTATCCTGGTGTTTCCAACATATTCATATTGCCCTTGTAAGAGCAAAGCAGGAGGGTCAGAGTCAGGGAAGGCGTTGCACCAGTGGAACCAAACGTCAGAGTGATGTGGGCACATGAGACAATTATTTACCACAAACTGTTTTATTCTCCTTCTTCTGTATCAATTCTACACACACCTTTTAAAAGAGGTCAAGGAGCAAATGCAAAATTACGTGAATATATTTAGTATTACTTTTTAAATGGCTCTGAGAAGTTTTTTCATGGTTTACTTTTAGGTAAAATATTGGTTTCCTCTTGCTGCTATCACAAATTGCTCCAGACTTAGTGGATTGTAAATACAGCTAAAGATTTTCATGGAAGAGTCATAGTGTTTGTTACTGTGTACGTGTGTGTGTGCCTAAGTTAACTGTACAGAAAATACCTAAAGTTCTCACAAGTGTGGTTCAGTCCATCTCAACAAATTCTTTCATTGTTCTTATAATATCCTGAATTATAGCCTCCTCTAGATGTTGTTAAATATAGAAAAATGAGGCATTCATATCCACTTATCACCAATAAATTATATGCAATTTTCTTCTGAATAGAAATAATTCACAGCTACCAATTTCTGATGGGATCCCACATTGTGGTTGGTGCCGCTCATAGCACTAGGAATTCAGAGACAAAGATGATGGCACTGCTAGTCTCAAGAAACTCAGGTCCCTCTACAGGAGGGGGCGATTTCAGTTGTTTTATAATTTTTTATCAGGCTAGTGTGTCAGAGTAGTATTTCAAGCTATTTCTACTCAACAACAGGTAACATTTTATCTGCCTCAAAATATCCTATGTGCCATTGTTTCAATAATACAGGCCCACTTGGGCTATTTTATTTAGAGACATATTGTATCTTTGAATAAAAGATTACAGCTCCTAATAAAGATATAATCTTTATAGAGCATTAATTTTGAAAATGCTTCTTGACAGTGCATAACTTTCTTGCATGACTGGATATAGAACTCATGTGAAAGCCTCATTTAGTCTCCAAATACACAGTGGAAAATATTTTTTCTTTTTACTTTTTTCACTGAAACCACAAAATTAAGCATTGTTAAATGTTAGCTGCTGAGAAAGTCTATGTAACAAATCACCCAAAGATAGGAGGTCTCTCTCATTTCCATGGAGCCAAAGGTGTTAGGGAATCTAGGAATCTGTAGAAGAGCTTCAAGGAATTTGTTACCCCCTGGAAACTGCAAGCAATGGGGTGTGTGTGTCCCCATGCCCACATGTATTCTTTCAGTTATACGGTCAGTAAATGTCATCAGTGCTTAAAGGGGTCTATAAAGAGAAATACTGCCTCTCCGTGGGCTAACTTCGGCAGGCAAAAGGTTAGATATTTGCAGTTTCCATTCTTACCCCAATTATACCACCCCCGTTATACCATGGTCAAATCATTGCATCTTTTATTGCTTCATATTTTTACTTCCGAAAACAGGACTAAAGCTGATTCCCTTCAGCCCCCATATTACTCAGGGCTCAACTCGGAGACATATGGAGGGAATAAATATCCAGACCTCACTCTCCTCTCCCTCTGACCTCATGCCAGACCTCTCAGCAGCTGAACTAACCGTAAGCCAAAGTGCAAAGTTGTTTGGTGGGTGATATGCTTCTCACAGCCTACCTTTGCACAGAAAAAGAAGTGTGGAGATGCATAGAGAATAGGCCCCAGGGGGCGAGGCATGGTAAGTAAAAACAAGCTATCTGGCACATGCCCTCAGGTACGAAGTTTTAAAGTGACATGTACTAAAATGTGCCCTTTACACTTGCTCTTTCACCTCCTTCAGGTTCTTATCATATGTCACCTCTTTGGTGAGACCTCTCATCACCCTATTTGAAGGAGCAAGCTGCCTTATCCCTGCCTCTGACTCCCCATCCTCCAGCCCTGCTTGGAGTTTGACGGTAGCACTATCACCATTACATAGGCTGTGTACCTCACTTGGCTATTTTTTTTTTTAATTTTTTTTTATTGTCAGCCTTTCCCCACTAAGCCATAAGCTCCAAGACAGGAGGAAATACTTTGTGTCTTACGACATTGGCTATCTTCAATGCCGGTATCAGCAATATCCTGTACTCAATAGATACTCAATATATACTTACTAAATAAATGAAGGAAAATGTAAATCAACTTTGGAAAGAAAATCCTTGTGCTGTGTTTTAAAAATGGAAACAGGCTTATTAATAACAAAACTGTTTTTCTTGTTTCAAAATCACTACAAATGCCTACTGCTAGTTTTCACTAGCTGTACTCAATCTCCTAACTCGCTCCTTTTCCAAATTTCACTTTCTTTTTTTAATCAGCTCAGATAGACTTTTCTATGTAGTCTTTCCTGTTTTGTCAAAAGCGATTGCTGTGTCTGACGAGCTTCGGAGGAGTGTATCTCTATTCCTCGTAACTGTCTCCATAGTTATTTGCATGCATATCTTACCAGCAAAACTGCATTCCAAGTTCTTCAAAGGAAGGGGGTGTGATTTATGCAATGTCCATATTCTACAGCACTGAGCATAATCTGCTGCCTGTAATGTGTTGAAGAGCATTAGCCCTGGAGTCAGGGAACCTGCACTCAACTCTGGCCTCCGTGCTCGCCGCAACACGCTGCCATATAAGGTCTCTAAGCTATGCCATGGGTAGCTACAAGGGTTAAATAGGATGATAAATTTAAACTATTCGCCTATAAATGCTCAATAAAGCATACGCATCATTAGCTTAGTGTGTGTTCAGTGTCTGTTAAACAAACGAATGGTCACAGTAGGATATGGAAGAATGAATTATATTCGTACAAGATATAATCTTCCCATGGCCTTCTTTGGTGATGTATGGTGGGTCCTTTATGTGAACTAGAAAAGAAATCAGTGTCAAGAGTGCAGGCTCTTGAGTCTCATTGCTCAGGATCAAATCCATCTTTACTACCCACGTAAATACCTTGACCAGGTATTTAACTTGTCTACCTTTGAGTTTTCTCACTTGTGTAACCCACTGAGAATAGAGCCTGGAATTAGTAAGTGATCAATATCACTAATTATTATAGACACTAAAAGGGATACCACACTGAAAAAAAGGTTTTCTTTTAATCTGAAAGGCTGTTAGACATTCACAAATTTTATGAATTTACTTTGTATGCTAATAAATAAAGAGCTATAATTAATCGTTTTGGAGCCTCTCGTTGCCACGGTCTTTTCTTTTCAAGATAGGATTATACCATAGACATTTAAAAAGAAAATTACTTCAAAACAAGCAATGTTCCAAGGAAGTAAAATATAACTTCAAAAATCCTTTTATGTATTTGTTAAAAGTAGTCCTCAAAGCAGCTGTTATTAAAACTTTCTACATTCTATCATCCAACAGTGTTATTTCACAATCATTAATAATTAATCATAGGCCTCTGATTCATTCTTGTACACTCTAAAAATAGAATACCACGAATAGGCTTAGAACCTTAGCAACAGAATATTGAGTGTGCTATCAGCCTAACCTAGGTACCTACTCACATTTTGCAAACAGATCTGTCTCAGAATTGCTAAACTGGAAGGTATTTCGTGGCAAAATCGGACAACATGTTTTTCCTATTTGCAGTTATTTCAAACTCATCTCGCTAAAAGCCTCAACATTTCTTCCACTCTCTATTTGCCTGGCAGTAGAGAACAATGAGCTTGTGCTACCATCTTGAGACCCTGAACATGGTGCCCATCAGATATGAAGCCAACTAAATCAGTACCAATCTGGCCAGTCATCTGATGGAGTTACTGACGTCTACCATGTGACAGATATTTGAACGAGCTCTGATGAATGAGAAAATTAAATGAGAAAATGTCATTAATACTGGTAGCATCTAATCTTAAATTTTAATTTAACTTGTTCAATTAGCAGTGTAAAGCATTATTCTATATATTTTACAACTACGAGTTCATTTAACCTTCATAACAACGCCATGAGGAAACCAATGCAAAAGTTAAGCATGTCTCCAAGAGTCACACATCTAATAAATGGGAGATACAGAATTGAAACTCAGGCAGCCTGAGTCCTGAATCCAAGAAACCTAGGCCTTAAGCAATCCAACAAATCAGTAAACTACAGGTCTGGTTAATAAATTTCTATATAGCTCTTGGCTTAACAGCAGGACGAATATGGGGATGGATTTGGTGTGTGTTTAATATGAGTCTATATGTGTTTCTTAACTTAGTTTCAAAATATTCAACTCACCAAGTGATAGCCTATGTATGGATTTCACTAATATGAAAGAGTGCAAAGAGTTAAACAGAAAGGTGAGTATCATAGTCTGATACAAAGCAGCAGAGGCAAACTGAAAAGACTCAAAACTTTATAATAAGTAGTCCTGAGCTCACCTAAGAGTAGAAAAGAGCATTTCCTCTTTTTTTCCTCATGAAAAAGTAGTCACTCTTTCTCAGATAGATAGATGGATAGATAGATAGGTACATAGATACGTAGATAAACAGACAGATGATAGATAAAGAGATAGATAGATAGATAACAGACAGATAATCCTCACTTCCTCATGCCACCCAAATTTCTTTTCTGATCTTTTTATCTCCCCCAAATAAAATAACTTCAAGCCTGAGCTCATGAACATCTCTCTCTGGATATCTGCAGTGTCCAATATAGTAGCCATGAACCACACGTGGCTACATAAAGTAATTAAAATAGACAAGTTAAAAATTGAGTTCCACATTGACCACATGTGGCTAGTAGCCATCACTGGACAGCACAGATACAGGGCATGCTCACCACCATAAAAACTCCTGCTCTAGGGAAAGATGGGAGCCACTGCAGCCCCGTCCCCTTAAAGTGGTACTGATTTATTTTTTCTGATTTACTTTATTTTTGTGTCCTCACAGACCTAGACAATTAAGTTTAAGAAACCATCTACTATAAACATTGAAATTATTTGGCAACATTTACTTTATCAGATACTTAGTTCAGTCTGCCAACATTCTCTGATCAAAATCATTGGCGAGATTCCATGGATTTTTTTAAGTTGTTTTTTTTTTTCTTACATGACATCCTTCCAAGTAGCTAAAAGTAGAGAATTTAATATATGTAATTTTTTATTCAAAGAAAATACAATGCATCACTTATTGTTTGCTTTACCTAAAAGTTTCATCTAGTCTCATGCATTATTAGGAAAAAAAATCACCTTTACCATGTTGTCTATCCTGATATGTGGTCACCTCACTTTGTCTCTCAGAATTGTATCCAAAGCATGAAACAATTTCTGTATTTAATTTCCATAATATATCACTGGTAGACTGGCAACAATTAAGCCACTGAGTTAGCAACTAATAAAATTTAGACATGATTATTTTACCATAAATATTAGAGTAGTTCCTCCATAATCTCTTTTGCTAAAGTAAAGTGAATTATAGCATCTATTAATACATTCCTCCATCAGATACTTAATTATCACTTATTATATGTCTGATAATGTATTAGGCGTGCCCTCAAAGTTCTTACAATATAATTCAACTCAAATGACTAAAATAAAAAAGTGGTATCTGTTGCCCTTTCAGTTCCCATCTGATGATGGTGACCGCCTAAATTCAAATCTCTGCTCACTTTCTCCAAAACCACATAGATCCAAAAAGGGAGCAAATAAAACCATCCATAACCCATGCCTACCACATGACTGGGAGACAGAGATTGTGACAGATTTCAACTTACATGTAGGGTATAAGCATCCAAAGCTGGAGAACCACTCCAGGGTCTGGGCCAGATAAAAAACAAGAAGATAGTGGGGTACAGCAGCAACAGAACCCACAAAGATATAACATCACTACCAGGAGGAGAAAGTTCTACATGGGCTGGAGAAATGCCGGGAATAAAGATAAAACCTGCTAGATCAGAGCTCTGGTTCCTGGAGAACTGAAAGGAAGGGGCAGAAAAGTGCACAGGAGCAGAAGCAGCCATCCTGGAAAAAGTACAGCCTCTGGGGAAAAGGGAGGGCTCTTGGTGGGTGCATCTCTTGGAGGCTAGGTGGTAAAGGGAGCTGCAAGTATTGAAATTAAGGAAAACTAAAAAACCAAAGAGAGTCAGAACCAGAAGATACACCAACTTGCTTCTTCACAAAAAGGAAATTGGACTTCTCTGTCTAACAGAATAAGGCATTCTCAAACCAGAAATCTCAGCGAACCTCTCAAATATCTCACCTTTGTATGGGGAATCGAGGTGATGGAAAATAACTTTAAACATGTAACAATCCAGAGAATATAGTCCTCATGAGCCTTCCCTTAGGAATCTACTAAAGGGAGAGCTTCAGCCAGCTGGATATGAATTGAAAAACTTTAGCAAACGGACTTCTGGTGAGCACTGAAGATATTTAATATATATATTTAATTACAGATTTAAGACTGTAACAAAGGTGGGGCAAAAGATGAAAGAATAGTATGCACCTGTTAAATATTCTGACAGAATTAAAAAATATAGCTACCTAAATGGGAGGAAAAACAGGAAAAGGAAGGAAAAAAAATAAAACACATTTTCTGAATACTGTATAGTGATATCATCTTAAGCTGACAAATCAAATTTTAGGAGCCTAAATAAGGAATAAAGGGACTAAGGTAAAGGTAATAATTACAAAAAGTACAAATTTTCCTAAACCAAATTAAATACTCTGTCCACTCCAGACCCCTAAAAGAAAAATCTCTACTTTAAATACTTTAAATCTGTTACTTTAAATAAAAAAAAAAAAGGAAACAGACCACATGGTGAAACATAGTAACTATAATAATATATACAGTAAATATTAAAAAATAATAACAGTTGGTTACTGATGTGACCAAACATATTAGTCATATCAATATATGTAAATGAGGTTAATTTACTTATTAAACAGATTTTCAGATTGATTCACAAAGTAAAAACCAACTCTATGCTACATACTATCAACACCCTTAAGGGGTTTAAAGAACATTAAAAATAAAGAGATGGACAAAGTTTTATCAGGCAAATTTATAAATAATAAAAATGCAGGGTTCCCTGGAATCCTTGCAACCCTGCCGGCATGTCTCAGGCTGAGTTTGACCAAGCTGCTGAGGATGCTAAGCCAGCAGGTGATGAGATGCCATTCACCTGCAGCCACATGAACAAGCAACTGTGGGTTACGCAAACACAGAGCAGCCTGGGCTGCTGGAGCTCAAAGAAAAGGCCAAGTGGGATGCCTGGAATCAGCTGAAAGGGACTTCCAGGGAAGATGCCATGAAAGCTTACATCAACAAAGTAGAAGATCTAAAGAAAAAGTATGCGGGTGCCTGGGTGGCTCAGATGGTTGGGCATCTGCCTTCTGCTCAGGTCATGATCTCGGGGTCCTGGAATGGAGCCCTGTGTCGAGCTCCCTGCTCAGCTGAGAGTCTGCTTCTCCCTCTCCCCACCCCTGCTCGTTCTCTCTCTCTCTCTCTCAAATGAATAAATAAAATCTTAAAAAAAAAAAAAGAAAGGAAGAACAAAAAGTGTGGAATATAAGGGACTGGATTTGGCTGTCAGCAGTGCATTGCATCTAAACTGTTATAATGCCTTGTTCTAATACTGTGGATGACATGAAATAATGAAAATAACCTGTTAACCTAGATCTTGAAGACCATACAGGATATGGCTCTAACAGAGTAGGAACTGACATGGTTACTGACCTTCGCTGAGTAGTTTCTATCTGTAGATCAAAAGGGCATTTGTTACTTTAAATAAATAAATACATATGTAAATACATACATAAATGCAGGCTTAACATCTTGATATTGGACAAGGTATAAATCATCACGAAAAGCATTAAATGAAACAAGGAAAGGCATGTTAAAATAATAAAGGTCATAATTCATAACAAAAATAATATTCTTAAATAGCCATGAATACAACCACCACATTTATAAAACAGAAACTCCAGAGAATGCCAGTAGAAACAGTCAAAAACAAAATAGTATTATAAGACTTTAATGTATCATTCCCAGCCCAAGAAAATCAAGTGGACAAAAAACAAGGAAGGATATAAGATACTTCTCACATCATGAATAAAGTTGATCTTATGAATCTATATTGAATTTTACCACCAATAATAATTTACATAACTTCTTCTCAAAGGAATGGAACATTCACATAAATTGAGCATATATTATGTCACATAGAAATCCTCATTTTCATAATAGAGAAATAATTCAAATAGCATTCTCTGATCAGAGCACAATATTAATAGAAATTAACAAAAAATATCTAAACTGTCTTTTCCAGCTGAAAACATAAAACTTTCTACTGAACAACTCTTTGGTAAATGGAAAACACTACATTAAATTTCAGAATTTCTTTTGAAAATAATGATAATAAAAACAATGTATAGGATATAATTAAAGCTGTGATTCAAGAAATTCATAGCCTTAAGTACTTATTAATATCAATAAAAATGAAAAGATAAAAATAAATGAATTAAAATCCCAACCAGAAATCCTAGGAAAAAACAAACACACAAACATTGTAAAGCACAAGAAAGGAAATGGTGAAAATAAAGCAGAAATTAGTTATTAGAAAAATATTAGAATTAATAAGTTAAAAATGATGGTTCTTGGGGGTAGAAATCACTTGGTAACTTATTCAGGGATAAAAAGGGTAAAGGGGAAGGATAAATATACAAAATAAAAAATAATCACTGAAAGAGAAGGAATTAAAATACTGAAGAGACTATTTTATACAATGCTATACAAATAATACCAAGATGAATTAGTAATTTCCTAATAAGTTTAATTGATCAAAACTGATACCATTAAATAGAGGTGGCTTAAGTAGACTAATTTCCATAGGGAAAAAAAAAGAAAAATTATCCAAATCCTACCCCCTTAAAAAGGCAACAGGCCCAGATGGCTTCACAAGAGAATTCTACCAAACCTTCAAACACCAGATGATTCTAATTATGCTTGAATTATTCCAGAACACAGAAAAAGAAAGCATACTTCCCAACTTTTTTTATAAAGCAAGTAGAACATTGCTAATTAAACCTAATGAAGATGATACCAGAAAAGCACAGTTAAATCCCTCACGGCCTTGAACATGAGATTATTCTTTCCCAGCCCCAAGGCTTGGGGAAGGGTAAGTATGGAGAGCTCTGAGGTCGGCTGCCCACAAGCACCAGATGTCTACATTGCCCTTGCGTGTTCTGCTGGGGACACCTGAGCCAGCTTTCAGTTACCGCAGGCATCAGGCCTGACATCGCAAATCCTAAAGGAAATGAAGGGAGAAGTTTTTATTTTACAACCAAGTTGAGCTGCCTCCTGCCTCAGGCCAGAGCTACCATCCCACGTGAGTTCCAAACTGCTCCCTTTCCCCCATCCCTCAACTCAGGGCTTGCTCACAGTTTCCTCCGTTTTTCTCTCCCTTGTTCTTCCGAGTTGGATCTGGGAAGAGGGAGGGGAAGAGCCAGTAGACCTATAAGGTCCACCTCTTGGGTGGAACTGGAACTTGAGCAGAGAGAGGACATTTGACAAGTTTGACTAAAACTCAAGAGTTCTTGAAAGGGAGTGGTGGAAGATAAAGTTAGAAAGTTTTTTCAAAATTAGGAAGGTGGTGAATGACTTGATTTGGGCTTTAAACTAGATTTGGTAGATTCCCTGAAGGTTTTCCAGCAAAGGAAGACATTTATTAAAATCATGTTATAGGAAGATCAATCTAACGATAATCATTTAGGGGGATGTTGCACTATTCCAGAGTCCTTCCTAGTCAAAGTGCAGGCTTCAAGCCAACAGCAGTGGCATCACAGGGAACTTGCTACAGTGCGAACTCCCAGATTTAATGGAGTCAGAATCTGCGTTTTAATAAAATCTTCAGGAAATTTATGTGTACATTAAAATATGAGAAGCAGTGTCCTAGATGTCATAAAACACCACCTGAAAAAAGAAGGGGGAGATGCAGGAGAAATTGTACTTCAAAAAAATGGTTAAGATCAGAGAAGACAATCAGGTTTCAAGATTGGGTCATAGTTGAGGGTGTGAATCCTGGCCCCAAGAGCAAATTCATAATGACTTTGACTGTAGTTAATGGTTTACAGCTGCATCTCTGCTTATTTTCAAGATAATTTAAATTGTTAAATCATAGTAATATTTCAATTTGGAAAAAGATCAATAGAAATCCTGCTATTATTCCTTTAACTCTCGAAGATTTTACATAGCTTGTGTTTTTAATGAAGCTATCCATCTGATTTTCCATTTTCTCTCTTACATTCTGGTAGATTTAGAGTCTTCCCCCAAAGTTCCCTTTGTCACTAACCTGGGCATTTTTCCAAGCCCAAAGATAGTAGTGAAAATTATAGGCTCTTCCTACATGCTTTTCTTTTTTAAGCAACTAGAACTGGGTTCCATATTAGCAAGCCTCAATCTTTCCCTATTTGTAGAGTTTTTTTTTAAACCTCTCCTTTTTTTAAGCACCTCCACAGTCCTGATCAAAACAGAAAACCTTCAAAAGATGCTAAGTTCAATAGTGTGCAATTAAGGGTGTTGGTTTATATAGTTTCCATAATTTCTTACTGAATATGCATGCAATTTTATAAACCTCATAATAGAATTATAGAAATGTGAAAGCATCTTACACAGTCAAGAGCTGAAAAAGCTACTGATTAATACAGAATGCTGTCGATTTGGTTAATATGATATAAATAATACAGAAGTAACAATATAGAAATAGAAATAATAATCATGACGAAAGCTGAGTCCTTCGGTGTAACACAAATGTGCCCTCAGAATGTATTACCACCATGCTAAAGTTAAAATTAAGAAAATTTATTTGACCTCAGCAACATCCTGGTTCACTCTCAACAGCAAAAGAAAACTTACCTACAGACATGTTTAATAATTAAATATAAGATTATAAGATTATAAACTGAATAGTAATAGAAAAAACAGTTTTTAGAAGCATCTCGGTATTTTTAATACCCTTCAGAATACAGAAAAACTTCTTGCAACCTAATAATTCTTATGTTTTAATAATTACATATTCTCTTTTTTTGGAATTTTAACCTTGCTTTTAAATGTCTATCCTTTGTTTTTAATTCAATGTAGAAAGCTTTAATAGGAAAGGTAATTCCTCCCTTAAAAACAAAACTACAATTAAAAGTTTCTTATGTTTCTTCCAGAATTCTTTTCTGTGTGGATACTGGTGTCTACATAAATATCTATTTTTTTTCTCTGAAACTCACTACCACTTCCACACTCCTCTTAAGCCTCCAATATCTGCACCTCTTTTTTTTTTTTTTCCTCATTTTGTGTTCATGATCTACAACAAATAAATTTTCATATATCTCTCTGGTTAAAAACTTAATTTCCAATATTTCCAGTTTCAAAAAACTCAAAAATAGATGCATGGAAAGTGGTCAAAAACTCTGCTGGTCTCTGTAATTCATCTACATTTAATTTTATCACTTGTCTAGACAAAGTAGGATACACGAGGATACATGATCTCTTCTCCCTGAGAAACTGATGGGCACAAACTCTGTCTTTATCCCTTATTCATGAATTTTTCTCAAAAACGTCCTTGTGCACATTCTATTGGGATGCACTGCTTCAGAGCAATCATGAAGACTCTACACGGAATAGCTCACTTCCCTTACGCTGATTGCTCAGACTTTACAGTGCTTTTGGACTATGTTAATGTCTTTACTTCACAAAATTCTTTGCAGTAGGATATTAAAGAGATAGACAGTATCAATTCAAGTGTTTGTTATTAGAACTGCAATACTTAAATGATTGTGACTATACAGGAAACGGTTTTGAAATTACAGTTAAACAGTTGTTACCAGAATAGACTTTGCTCCTAAATTATGCAAAATAATTAACTTCATCATATAAAAATCTCAGTGGATTCCAGAAGTTTTAATTGGTCAAGGCAAAGAAAAAAATAAACGAGGCACATATTCTGGATGGGAGTCCTGGGACTTGCCTGTAGGGTAATTAATTTTCAATTAAACAGAAAGCAAAAGAAATGCTATTGAAATCCAACTGGGTGAATAGGGGAAAGGATTCAAAGTGTACATGTATGCTGACATATGCTATGATTTTAGAGAATGAGCCAATTATGGGTGGGTCATTTTTTATGATCAGTGATGTAGATATTTCATAAATAAATAACTTTTTATCAATCTCGGTGGAATGGATCTAAATAGGAGCCACTATCATCCTCTCTCTTATTCCAAATGAAGTATTAATCTCTACAACTCTGTGCTTATCATGAAATGTAGGTGGATGTACCCCCATATTCAAGCAACCTAAAACTTTCCCTTTAAGGTTAATATTCCTTTGTTCATTTTAAAGATTTTGTTTCTGTAAAGAAAATTATGGTGGTAATTGTCTTTATTTGGTTAGTTCTTATTCATGTTTCCTACAAAACTGCCTTGTGGAAATGGTCTGAGGCTTAGCGCTTTCTTAGGAAAAATAAACATGCCCCTTTCCAATTATGCCCTCCTTGTTTTTTTTAGGGCAGAATGAAATTTGAAAAAAATTTTAATTCTAGCAAACGTAATATCCCTTCACATTCTTTTTAGCACATTAACACAATTTATTAAAATAAATTGCATTTTGAATAAACAGAAGGGGGAATGAACCATGAGAGATTATGGACTCTGGGAAACAAACTGAGGGCTTCAGAGGGGAGGGGGGTGAGGGAATGGGCTGGGCTGGTGATGGGTATTAAGGAGGGCACATATTGCATGGTGCACTGGGTGTTATACACAAGTAATGAATCATGGAACTTTACATAAAAAACTAGGGATGTACTGTATGGTGACTAACATAATAAAAAATTATTATAAAAAATAAATTGCATTTTAAAATCTTAAAATCAGATAATCTGCTTGTTATTTAAACTATTCCATACAACATAAAAAGATAGAAATTTCCTCCAAATTATTTTATGAAGATATGATAATCCAAATTTTAAAATCCTGATAAAATAGTTTTCAAATGTGTAGATAAATGTGTCTTATAAGTATGGATGCAAAATGATAAATGAAGCAATAACAAGTCAACTCTGCAGTATGTTAAAAGACCAATACGATGATAAAGTAGAATTTCCAAGAGAAATAAAAGTATCGTTCATAATTGGAATATATAACAGCATATATAACAATATAAGCAAAAAAATATGAACGTCGGATTAGCAATAATTTAAAAAACAAAAAAAAGTAACCCCAGCGCTGGCAAGGATGCAGGGAAATAGATACTATTTACATCAAAGCTGAGAGTTTAAATTACCACAAAAATTTTAGGAAGAAATAATAAACTATCTATTAAAATTAAAACTTCACATACTTTTGAACCAGAAATCCTATTTTTAATGTAGTTGATCCAAAAAAAGCATCATCGTAGTGGCATTTCTATAATGATGTTTATTGTAGTCATATTTATAGTGATACAAATAAAAACTGAACAATCAACCTTCTAACACTAGCCCAGTCAGAACAGATACCAGCCACCCATCTGTAAACATCTGTTGGAAACTGAAAATTATCAGCCCTTCCTAAAGCTTAAATGTGCTGGCACACTATATCTTTCAAAGAATTCAAATATTTAAGGGGTGCCTGGGTGACTCAGTTGGGTAAGCGTCTGCCTTTGGCTCAGGTCATGATCCCAGGGTCCTGGGATCTCTTCTGGCTCCCTGCTCAGAGGAGAGCCTACTTCTCCCTCCCTGCCACCCCGCGCCCCCCCACACATACACCGTGCTTTCTCTCTCTTTCAAATAAATAAATAAATTTTTAAAAAAAGAATTCGAATATTTTACCTGAAAATCTTGCACCCCACTAAATCCAATATCCTAATGAATCACTTTTTTTTTTGAATCACTTTTGACAAATGATTTGGTTGCCACTAAGAGCCTAGCTACTAATGGATATGGCATCATAATATTTATCTGACATAAATAATACTAATAGTAGAATTTAATTTACAAAACAAACTGTTTTTGCATATAAAACAAGAAATGTATACATCTACTCCATGGATTTTTATTAAGTGCCTCCTGCTTCTCAGGTAGGTACTTCCCTGCCCTCTGAGCGTGTTACAAAGCAGATTTGATCCTGGCTTTCGAGGAGTTCATGATCACGAGCAAGACAGACATCAATCAAGTAAACAAATAGGTGAGTGTGTACACAATTAGAAATTGTGAACAGGATGCCATGAAACAGAATAATGAGGAGGGGTTTCATTCTAGATTAGGTAGTCAGGAATGGCCTCTCTGGGAAAATGACATTTCATCTATTAGGGTTGAGAAGTCAGCCTTATAAAAGTAAGGAACAAGTCCTCCAGGCAAGTCAAGAAGTCTGTTATTTATTTATGAGACTGGCTTATTTTTTTAAATGAATCACAATGTCTAATTGGTACTTCATTAGTGCTCAATATTTACTTACTGAATCCAACCATGGACGCATGCTATTCCATCTCTCTTAGCAAAGGGCTATGTGTTGAATTATGGTACAATGGAGCACGTAAGAAACACTAAAATATTTGGATAGTGAGTACCACATATTTATTTGTCACTAACACACTGATTATAAAATACCTAAGGCATGTGTACAAAAATTGACATAATAACACATATATACAATTAACCCTTTATATAGCCATGTCTTTGTGTCTTCCATCTTTTTTTTCCCCATGTCCGTAATAGTCAATGGTTAAACCTCCCCCACCATATCATCTCTAACTACATGGAATGATTCCCATCTGGGAGAAGGAGTTGTGAGGGTTCGTAGAGGTCTGAATCAGAATGAGCGAGGATCCTCTGAAGTTTGAAAAGTATTCCCCAGTTCTAGGGAGCGTATCCTTCTTCCCCTCCCTATTACAGAATAAATAACATGTTTTATGATCATTATCATGCCACTCAATTCAACAAGTAGAGCATTCACTGTGTATGTCCCACATGCTTAACACTATACCCAGCTCGGTGGGGAATCCCAAAGCATGTTTATTCTCAGCTCACTACGAGCTGCGTTCTATGGCTCTTTGGAACCTGGCCTTCTGGTTGCATAATTCTAAGTCTTACCTTTCCTTAATTGAGCTCTTTTAACCATGCCTTCCTCTTAAATCTATCTTCTTCCTTACAGTCCTGGACACTTTGCTTTTCTGGCTTATTTTCCTCTCCTCACCCTACAAATAGTTTTCCCCAAAGTTTCATAATTGGTCATTTAATGTGGGCCATCCTAAACCCACTTCTACCATAGAGCTCAGATGGGTCCCAACTCCGTATCTCTGGCCCAGATCTCTCTCCATACTCCACATTCGGATCTCCTACACCCTCCTGACATGGCATGATGTCTTACAGACAGCTCATGATAAACCCAGACTCTCACTTGGCCCTGGATCTGTTTTTCTTCTTCCGTTTCCTGTACTCATAATGATTCCTTAAACCAATCAAGATTCTGGAAGTGATCTTAGTCTCTTCCCTCCTTTTCACCTTCCTTAGCCAATTGATCACTAGATCCCGATAGTTTTGCCCTCTTAATATCCCTCCATTCTTCTCTTTCTTTCCTTGGTTAGGCTCTTAGATCTTGCATGGAGAAATTCAATAGTAATTATTTAACTAGTCTCTGCCTTCCCGTTCACTCTCTCCACAAACCATTCAATGTATCCTCCAAAATTCCATCAAAACGTCTGTATTAGAATATCAAAGTACAGTATCAAGTTAATTGTAGTATGTAATGACAACAGTAAGAGGTTAAGAAATTCAGGAGAAAAATATATCCATTTTCCTTCCCATGGACTTCCTCTGAAAGCCTAGGTTTCTAAGCAACAATGTCACCTGAGATATCTCCCTTGTGAACTCTCCAGAAATTTTAACCAAGAAATTCCCATCATTAGGATTGGCTATTTGTAAGGGCAAAGGAAGTAGAAAAGAGGACAGTGTATCTAGTAATTTACAGGAAACCATACAGGTATATTTCAGGACTAGTTTCCCCCCTAGTGCCTTAATTTGGGTCCAGATAAAATGAGACACAAAACAGGAAAATTGGAATAGTGATATAGAGTGGCAAGCACAGACTGTAGGAATGGAACTTAGGGTTCTATATACCCAGACATAGGGTTTTCCCCAAATATACCCTTCAGGTCTGTGCTTGTCCTACTGGTATCACCTCCCACTTCATTTGATTCAGGAAGTTACCATTGAACATCTCTTCATGTCCTATCATGAGCACTGGAGGGTATGAAAGAGAAATGTAAAACACAGCCCCTGTCCTCAGAGGCTTACGTTTGAATTGTGTAGATAACACATGTAAACACCCATGAAAATATTCTAAATGAGAAGCTACAAAAATAAATGGTAACAGAAAGTAGGCAAAAGCAGGCGTGCCTGGGTGGCACAGTCATTAAGCGTCTGCCTTCAGGGCATGATCCCAGAGTTCTGGGATGGAGCCCTGCATCAGGCTCCTCCTCTGGGAGCCTGCTTCTTCCTCTCCCACCCCCTGCCTGTGGTCCCTCTCTCGCTGGCTGTCTCTCTCTGTCAAATAAATAAATAAAATCTTAAAAAAAAAAAAAAAAAGAAAGTAGGCAAAAGCAGTAAGACGGACAGAGAAGAGGCTGGAGTAGGCAGGGTCCACAGGCAAGTCCTGATGAAAGGGAAATGGGGCCTATTGTTGCCAAAAGATTTTGTAATATACACACATTTGTGCGTGCAGCATGTTAGAAGTGCCCCCACCCCAGAAGGTGATAATAAAGGCCAGAAAAAAGTGCATAAAAAATTACTTAAAAGCAAATCTGGGTCACATGGGTGGCTCAGTCGGTTAAGTGTCCGACTCCTGATTTTGGCTCAGGTCATGATCTCAGGGTCATGAGATTTAGTCCCACTTTGAGCATGGAGCCTGCTTAAGAATCTCTCTCTCGCTCTGCCCCATTCTCTGCGCTCTCTCTCTCTCTCTCTCTCAAAAAAAAAGCAAATCTTATGAGGGGCTCTGTAAAGTGATACATTTAGATATTAAGTATCCTGAAAACTTCTCAACCATGAAGACAAACAGGTCAAATTCTCTGCCTAAGGGTTGGTGAGTTACATGGAATTATTTCTTCTGCTCTTTGAAGATCAGTCAGGGAATGGTGGGTTTCACTGCAAATATCTGAAGATTTTCCACACCCGCAAAGCCCTCCAGCTATAGCTCAGCATTTTGTACAGTTGGAGATCAAATCTTTAAAAAAAAGTAAAACACTGCCCTCTAGTGTCCAATGTATAAAACTGTGAAAATTTAGCATGTTCATGTGATTCAACAGCAGCCACCCCGGCCTAGGCTGATCTGTGTCCAATACTCAGGTTTTAAATGGGTTTGCAATTAAAAGGACTAGAGCAGCTTGATATGATACAAGTAAATCCTTCAAGAAATGAAATCCAGAATCAGACCAGATTACAGTGTTTCAAAATGGAACCTAAAACTCTAATTACCACCATGACTCTGCATATATGCAAATTTTTCCTCTAAGGCATTCAAAATTTGACTTAAAATCCAGAGGTCTTGATTTCTGATGCAACCCTTACTACCTAAAGAAAGCACGTTCGTTTAGACTAACTGTTCAGTAGGAAATTTATTAGAATCTACCTCTTCTTGCCCGCAGACACATGTGTTCTTTTCCTGCTCCGAATTCCAAGAAGACTCGATTCTACATTTGTTCAGGTCTTGTTTCCTGTTGGTAAGCAATATTTTTAGTCCTTTTGTGGCCCCTAGGATGGGCATGGCATTTAAAGTGTGCTTAATGTTTGAATGCATGAATGAATGAATAAATGGGAATTGAATAGTGAATAGACAGATGGATGTGTCATAGGTGGTAAAATAATCACCCTTATTTAAAGCAGAGAAAAAAAAATACTATTCATTGTGCAAATACAAATACACCCACGAAGCTCGCTGCACTGGCTCAGAGGCCACAGCACACAACTAATAAAAAAATATCAGGAAAGCAGGAAAAGCTCCAAATTAAGCCTGGGAGTACTATTGTACTCTGTTGGCATCAGAAATTGACACTTCGGCTCTACGTGCTCCTGGTGTAGGCCCTGTAAGGATTTCATAGACGCTTGAGCACAAAAACAAGAGAAAAGAAAACTTGAGAAAGTTGGAGCAGACTCTTCACCCCACTACCCTCAGGAAATGTTCTTCAGTGGACCTTAGAACTAAACACAAAAGTCAACGCTCCCTTGGAGCTGGGTAGAAATGTCATAAACAATGGCTCCTGTAGGCACCACAGAATCAATCAATCCTTGAGTTTGGTTCAGTCACTATTTCTGGTTTGGGTGCTCTGTGAATGCTGGCTGGAAATGGTCGGTGATGTTGGTGGTTAAGATGTAAAAACGCAATAATATTAGATGCCTGCCTGGTTCAGACTTTTTAAATGCTCCCTTCTTGCCCTTGAAGGAGCAAGCCAAGAAAATGTAAATGTATGCAGTAGGTATTTATAGTTGCCTAGAGACTTCGCCAAATAAGCTCCCACTTGTCCCCTCCAAGGTGAGCTGCTCGAAGCTCTCTCCTCTTCATTCCTATTCCTCTAAGTGGTATACCTTGACTCTTGTTTTCTGAAGAGCTCTTTTACAGGTACCTTGACTCAGTTATAACAGGATAGACTCTGGACAAATGTTTGTATCTACTTCTGCCTTCTAGGACCATAAGTGTGAAAAAGAAACTTAGCTCAGTGCTCTGTTTGGACACCCTAACAATTGGATGACAGGCCCACCTTTTGGCCAGGATTCCATTTCCCTAGAGAAGAGGAGGAAGTGGAAGAGGTAGAAACAAGAGGCAAAAATAAAGAAACTAAGGGAAAGTGGCCTACTTACACAGCACCTGCAAAACAAGCATCACACAGACATGTGTGTGGTTCTAACTGCCAAACTCTTCTCTAAAGGATGTTCGAGACCAGTGCCATTTTCTTGCCATGTACTAATTCCCTGACCTCTTTTTACCACAATACTCAGACCTCTCCCTCAAAGAACTCCGGTGGTTTCCTCAGTGAATACTAGGACCTGTTCTCAGTGTTATTCTCTTTGGCCTTTCTTCAACTTCTGACATCTCTGATATTTTTGATTACCCATTTCTAGAACGGTCTCCTTCTGATTTTCCTCCCAAGACTATCATTATTTAGTGGGAGTCCAAGCCACTTTCATTTTTTTTAAGAATCCAAATATTTTCGTATGTTTTAAATGTCTATTGTTACTATATTAAAACTTTAATACGTGCTCATAAAATACAGTGGTGTGATTTCACTTGGAGAACATGTCAAAAATCTAAACTTGAAACTACATGTGACTGTGTGGACCCACAGTAGTAGGACACTGACAGGCTTTTCCTGCTTCTCTGCCTGACTCCTAGATCTCCTTCACTAACTCCTCTTCCTCTTCTTGCTGCAAGACTCAGTCTTCTGTCCCAACACCTTTTCGCTTACTCTCCTTTGGCCTCCTGATCCTGCTGCCTAAGGCCAGTTGTCACTTTATACTAATGACTGCCCACCTAATTTCCCAAACCTACTCCAAGTCTGCTACCTCCAGTGTTCTACAGAACTCTACATCTTTCCATCTGCAAACTGAACACATCACCCTCTCTCTGGGTAGCAAACCAGCTTTCCTATTTCTCCCGTCTTAAATCTCATTTCAGCAGAGGCTGAGGGTTCCATATAGGCTAGTTGCAGAGAAGGTGCCCATCCTATTTGAGCTTTCAGAACTGGGTATGATGGTCTGAAACAAAGGTTAATCTGAAGGAGCTTGGCAGACCAACAAAGCTAGTTATAATGTGATGGATAATAAGCTGTTACACCATTCTAGCACAAGGAAGTCCTCAAAATAAAGGGCAGGCTCTGAGCTTTACACAGAAACTGGGGTATATGTAATGGGTAGACAGGAAGTTTTTAAGGTTGTTCAAACAGTTTAGACATTTCCTTCATGCCATAGATCTAAGTCTTATTCATTAGTTACATGCATATCATGGTAATAAGTTGAAAATATAATTTTTAAGTTACATTTAACTTTTCTTTATTCTTCCATAAATTATTCACTTTGTGGACTTTTGTAGGCAATTTTTTATCCCAGTATTGTAATGAACTCTCAGGGATCTCTTTATGTTCTAAGATCATCCATAGCACCATATACAATCTGTCCTTCTATACATGGAACCAACCAGTATCGATCCATGGTATTGATGTCATTGATTCAACAAGTGGATAGCTTTTCTTAAACAAGTTATTACAGCCACCTGAGTGTTTTCATGAAAGACATGCCATGCATATTACAAGGAAGGAAATTATGGTAATTTGACAACTTCCCTGTAAAAAGCCCTCCTTAGCTTAGTCATTATGATTGCTTACATTCTGAGGTTTGAATTAATAGAAAAATGTGCTCCTTAAAGTCCTAACGAGTACCCCAAATGAAGTAAGATAATCATGATTAGACATCACCATTGGACCACAATTTATGTCCTAAGAAAAGTAATGAGACAGGTCAGAACTTCCCCATTTTAGAAGAGTCACCCGGTCTTACCGTTAGAAACCCAGCTGTAGGAAGTGGACGCTCTTTGTAATCTGCCCCAAAAGATGGAGTGTACTAAGCCACCGATGAGATAAGAATCCAGACTACTTAGATAATTGGTGACTCCTATCTTCACACAGGAGACAGAAGCAGGGCATGAAATGTCTGAGTAGAACACGATGTTGCATTTTGGAGATAAGGGGCAACTGAAACCCTTTGTAAAGTCTCTATCTCTCAGTGGACTGGAAATTCTTTTCCCTTGTAATAAAACAGATCTGAACCAGAGAAAAAAGTCATCTCAAATTTGGGCATTTCCCAGGGCACCTGGAGTGATGTTCCCTAGCTATGGAGGGCTACATCATCATCATCAGTTGCTGTATAATTAAAAGTACAACAAACTTTAAGTATGAGCAGGATGTAATTATGAAGGAGAATTTCCTTTTATATGTGACAAATTAGTATGTTCTTTTTTTTTTTTTTTAAATGATTTTTTATTATATTATGTTAGTCACCATACAGTACATCCCCGGTTTCCGATGTAAGGCTTGATGATTCATTAGTTGTGTATAACACCCAGTGCACCATGCAATACGTGCCCTCCTTACTACCCATCACCGGTCCAAATTAGTATGTTCTATTTCAACCCCAAAGATAATTTATTTTTAAACTGTCCATTTTTTAATGCTCTGCATAAATCTTCCAGTAGTACAGAATTTCAAAAAATAAAGCATTGATTCTATTTACAAAGCAAATATACTACTATATTAAACATATATATTTAATATGTAGGAATATGAACTGAATGAAAATCAAATTTCACTTTTTAAAAGATTTTATTTATTTATTTACTTATTTGAGAGAGAGAGAGTAAGAGAGACTGAGATCACAAGCAGGGGAGAAGGGTAGAGGGAAAAGCAGACTCCCCCCTGAGCAGGGAGCCCAAAGCAGGACTCAATCCCAAGACCCTGGGATCATGACCTGAGCTGAAGGCAGACGCTTAACTGACTGAGTCACCCAGGTGTCCCTCAAATTTTACTTTTAGACAACAGATATTTTTCCAGGAGACTTATCAGGATTACAGAAAGAGTTAAGTGGCTGGATTCTTCTAGAAAATGGTGTTCTAGTCTAACAAAATTTCTATCAAGGAATTTTTGTTTTGCTTTTATTCTAACCTTACCAAATTTGCAACTCAATTTCCATCACAAATCAGAAGGAAGTTTTGGTGGATTTATCTTGCAAAAAGAAAACCGGTAAAAAGAAAATAGCATTATATAATGCATAATTTAACATTGGCCAGGAAATTCTGTAAATTCATTCTCATTTGTATTATATATTATCAGCTCTAATATGTTTTTCTTTACTGTTCTATTGTTTCTATTCTCAATATAACCTATTCCTACCAACATGTCCAGATCTCCACTAGCCAGCTTAAGATGGTGTCTTGACACTATCTTAAATTGCCATGTTATCCTCGTTGATCTCATCACAGGCAAACTTTCGCAAAGAAACTGAGACTTCACATGTTCTTCCTCAATTTCTACAGTTCCCTTAATCCCTGGTCTCCACTCTTACAATTCATTTGAAATTTGTGCAGAGCCCAACAATCTTTTCTCTACCTTCATCTCAGTTGGTTTTAATCAATATTTGATCCTATTAATGTCCTCCTCTTCCTTGACACTTTCTTTGCATTTTTTTTTTTTTGGCAGTTTTATTCTGGCAATCTCCTGCCTTTTTCTGATAGTAACCCAAATGTCCATCAATGGATGAATGGATAAATAAAATATGGAATATGCCTACAACAGAATATTACTCAGTCTTAAAAAGTAAGGAAATTCTGGCACATGCTACAACATGGATGAACCTGGAGGATGTTACACTGAGTGAAATAAGCCGGTCACAAAAAGACAAGTATTGTATAATTCCACTTATGTGGCTTACCCAGAGTAGTTAAACACATAAAGCCAGAAAACAGTGATGGTTGCTAGAGGCTGGTGGGAGGGAGAACTGGGGAGTTATTTTTTAAAGTGTATAGAATATCAATTTTGCAAGATGAAAAGAGTTCTGGAGATGGATAGTGGTGATGGTTGTACAACAATAAGAATGTATTTAATACCACTGAGCTATACACTTAAAAATAGTTAAGATGCTAAATTTTATGTTTTGTGTATTTTACCACAATAAAACAAATTGGGGGGGATTATTCTGGTGCCATATCACTCATTCCAGGACAAGTGTGTATCTTTCCTTCCCAATGCAATGTTTTCTCATAATACTACAAAGTACTCATCTTCTCAAACACCCACTCACACTGCATAATCCTGGTTATTTCAAATATAATCATTCCAGTGGTGAATGATAGTTTCAGTTAATTCCACCTGGATTGAAGGATGGCTTACCAAACCTTCAGATAACAAAAGAAAAGCAGCAAAATTCTAAATAACCTAGCTGGTGATCACTTGCCCACCTGGTGTTTATATTTACTCACCTCACTGACTAGCCATCTGTCTTTTGTCTAATGAACCTCAGCCTTGTTAATCCACCCAGCAGTAAATATGTTCACAGCCGGCTCTCGTCAAAAGGTGCTCCAGCTTTAACAAGGCAGTTTTTGCATTTGTACAGAGAAGTAGGAGTCCAGACCTAGGCTCTTAAGCCACTCTATTATATATGAATCATAAAAACATTTAAAAAATATAATTTATATTCTCAACAATATATTAATATTAGTTACAATTACATTACAAAGATTTGAGAATCAGTAAACCTTTTTAAAGAAAAATCTGAATCATTAAGATTAACTTCATAAGGGGGAAAATGTGTATATCAAATTTAGAAAGCAAGCAGCAACAATGAACAGTAAATTGAGTCCTTTAAAAGAAAAAGGATGTGGGTGGGGATTTGCAAAGTCAATTTGAGAAATTCTTTGAGAACTAAAAGGATAGAGAATGTGGTTGATAAAGAAGATAATAAAGAAGTTAAGAGCCTTGCTAGACTGCGGTACATCCATACTTGGGAATACTACTTAGCAAATAAAGGGAATGAGCTGTTAATACCTGCAACAATTCATATGGATCTCAAGGGCATTACGATGAATGAAATAAGCCAATCTACAAAAGTCACATACTGTTTGAGTCCACTTATATAACAATCTCAAATTACAAAATTATATCAGTGGAGAACCAGTTAGTGGTTTCCAGGAGCTAGGGATGGTAAGGGGTCAGCGGCATGACTATAAGGAGAAGGAGATCTTTGTGTGGGTAGAATAGTTCTCTATCTTGATGGTGGTAGTGATTACACAAATCTATGCATGTGCCAGAATGGCACAGAACTATGCATACAGCCTGTACCAAATTCCTGGTTTGGTATTGTAATACAATTATATAAGAAATAACATCAGGGACATATGGATGAAGCACACAGGGCATTTCTCTTTACTATTTTTTTTAAAAGATTGTATCTATTTATTTGACAGAGAGAGAGAGCACAAGCAGGGGGAGCAGCAGGCAGAGAGAAAGGAAGAAGCAGGCTCCCCACAGAGCAGGGCTCGATCCCATGACCCTGGGTTCATGACCTGAAGCTAAAGGCAGACGCTCAACTGACTGAGCCACCCAGGCGCCCCATCTCTGTACTATTTTTGCAATACACTGTGAATCTATAATAATTTCGAATAAAAAGTATTAAAAAAAAAGACATGCTCACTAAATGGAAAAGATCCAATATGCACATAAAGAAGGAAGAAGAGGAAGAAAGTAATAATCAAGAAGGAATAGAAAAAAATATGCTAAGCCAAAGAAATATTTGTTTCTATTTTGAAATGGCCAATCAGGCAAAAATCAATGTAGTATATAGCCCACAACTACAAATATCTTTGAAATTTATGGCTTTCAAGGATAATAAAAAGTCATATAGGCAGAAACTACAAATAATATGCAAAAGGAAAAATAGTTGGAGTTAAAATTACACTTTCTTTTTATAATACTAAATTTTGGTAGTGACAAGAGTGATTTCCATGCAAATAGTTTGAAAATGTGAAATTACTTCAAAAGCTTGTTTAAAATACATATTCCTGGACCTTATCTCCATAGATTCTGAAGCAGATGGCCCAAGAATCACATTATTTGAATAAGACTGGTCTACTGAATTTTGAAGAGAAAAGATTTATGGTGAAAAAATCTTAACCTAGCCAAACCTTTATTAAAGTGAAGGAATCAGAAAGTATAAATCTACATTGACCTTTTTTGGGGAAAAAGGTACTTATACCTGAAACATACTACAACTGATGAAAGGAACACATAAAAACTATAAAATCTCAAGAGGTGATACGGTATTAAAAAATTGGTGATGTGTAATGCACCCACTAAAATTAGCATTAAATTTTAATCAGTAGTTTTTAACACAGCTACATTATACGATTAATCTATCAGAAATATTTCTTGGGGGGCGCCTGGGTGGCACAGCGGTTAAGCGTCTGCCTTCGGCTCAGGGCGTGATCCCGGCGTTATGGGATCGAGCCCCACATCAGGCTCCTCCACTATGAGCCTGCTTCTTCCTCTCCCACTCCCCCTGCTTGTGTTCCCTCTCTCACTGGCTGTCTCTATCTCTGTCTAATAAATAAATAAAATCTTAAAAAAATACATTTCTTGGGAAGGAAAATACACAATATAAAAAAAAGGAAGTCTTAATATCAAAGAATTTAAGTATGTCTAAATTAATTAATTAATACATGTTGGGAGGGAGGAGAAAAGGGAAAAGTAAATATTATGAATCTCATCTGATACAGGAGAATCAGCAGTAATCATATTTTTGTCATTAGTTTAAAATATATATAAGCATATATGTATATATATATATATAGGAAACTAATGCAACATTGTATATCAATTATACTTCAATAAAAATTACATTTTGTATATTAATCTGTATATGTATTAAGTTATACATGTATATAATATGTACAGAATGTATATACAATATATGTATCTACAACTATGTATATATTAAAGCTAAACACTGCAGAACACAAATGAGACAAATGTACTGTACATTTTGCAAATATGTGTAGGAAAAGAACAACTAAAAGGAAAAAAGAAAATCTTCAATGATATATAATGCATAGGAGAGAAGAAAACAATAAATATAAACCAGAAATTATAAAATAAAATGGCAAAATGAGATCATACATCACTTTTTATGGTAAATGTAAATGACTTAAAAGGAAAATACCATCAGATTGGATCATAAGGGAAATCTAAGTCACTACTTCTTAAAAGAAGCATACACATAAACAAATCAACAAAGAAATGTTGGAAATATAAGGGTTCAGAAAGTTTCTCCAGTCAAAAAGGATATAAAAAAGTCAGAGAACCAAAAAAGCAGAAATTAGAATCAAAGAATCATGTATGTGGCAAAAAAATATGAAATGGGATAAAATGATTATTATCCATAAAAGTTATAATGTACAATGAAAATACAACAATTATGAAAAACCCATATAGTGGAGAAATATATAAAATATGAACTACTAGGAAAAAAAGGAAAAATTCACTTAAATTTAATGTAACTCTTGGGGCACCTAGGTGGCTCAGTTAAGCATAAGGCTCTTGATTTCAGCTAAGGTCATGATATCAGGGTCCGGGGATCAAGTGCTGTGTAGGGCTCTGTGCTCGGTGGGGAATCTGCTTGAGGATTCTCTCCCTCTCCCTCTCCCTCTGTCCCTTCCCCTGCTCATGTGCACTCTCTTCCTCTCTCTCTCTCTCTCTAAACTAAATAAATAAATCTTAAAAAAATTTTTTTTCAGGGGCACCTGAGTGGCTCAGTCTGTTAAGTGTCTGCCTTCAGCTTAGGTCATGATCCCAGGGCACTGGGATCAAGTCCTGCGTCAGGCTCCCTGCTCAGCCGGGAGCCTGCTTCTTTCTCTTCCTCTGCCCTGCTTGTGCGCGCTCTCTCTCTCTCTCTCTCAGTCTGTCTGTTTCTCAAATAAATAAATAAATAAATAAAATCTTTAAAATTTTTTTAACATAAGTCTTTAACAGGTATATGAAGGAGATGAAACAGAATTTCAGAAGAATTATAAAAATTGTAAGAATTATAAAATATCATTCACAGGCATGATTAAACTTTACATCATATAGAGAATACACACTTTTCTACAACATCCACAAAACAAATATTAAAATTGACTATCGGTTTTGATAAAGTAGCATTTTTACTCAACCACCCCAAAGGGTATATTCTTTCCATAACTAGTGTGCAACCTAGGATGTTAAGAAGTAATCAATATTCTCTAATTCTTAAAAATTCTTCACCCTATGGACAGGCGTTATACCTAATTTAGTCACTGTCTCATGAGAGTGTTAGAGACATACAAATAAAACCTACATCAGCCTCTGTACACACTACCTCATTATACTAGGCTGAGTAAAGTCCTCCAAAATATGTTCCAATCCTCATTCCTGAACCTATAAATCACCCCGTATGGTGAAAGGAACTATGCAATTATGATAAAGGCTCTTGACATGAGGAGATTATCCTGGATCGTCCAGGTAGGCCAAAAGTGCAATCACAAGGGTTCTTTTTTTTTTTTTTTTTTTTTTAAAGATTTTATTTATTTATTTGACAGAGAGAGAGACAGCCAGCGAGAGAGGGAACACAAGCAGGGGGAGTGGGAGAGGAAGAAGCAGGCTCATAGCGGAGGAGCCTGATGTGGGGCTCGATCCCATAACGCCGGGATCACGCCCTGAGCCGAAGGCAGACGCTCAACCGCCGTGCCACCCAGGCGCCCCACAAGGGTTCTGATAAGAGAAAGGCAGAAGGAAATTTCACCACAGAAGAGGAGAAAGCAATGTGACCATAGGGCAGAGACTGAAGTGGTGTGGCCACAAACCAAAGAATGACACAGCCACCAGAAGCCAGAATAAACAAGGAAAAAATTCTACCCGAGGGCCTCTGAAAGGAGCATGGCCCGGCTGACACCTTGACTTCAGTCCAGTGAATAATTTCAGCCTTTTGGCCTCTAGAATTGTGAGTGAATAAATCTGTATTCTTTTAAGCCGTCAGGTGTGCGTTGTAAACCACCTGCCATAGGAACTCGAACACTGACATTCTCAGTTTGCCCACGTAGTTCTCTCTCTGCGGGTCTCAAGGTATCAGCAATGGTACCGTTAGTTTCCTTGTCAGCCAATCACCATGAATTTCTCCCCTTCTTACAACTACATCCAAAATGGGGGAGAGGGAGGAAAGAGAGTCAATTTTTATCTCATCTCCCTTTTGGGGAAATACATGAAAGAATGTCTCCACAAGAGAATTATAACCAGATACTATTTTAAAGTAAAATTCCCTCCGTTTGTATTCTTGTCCTTTCCTGATGTAACTGCTAGAAATGAAGAAAATATCTCAGCAATGGAAATAAAAGAGGTGTCAGAAGAGCACAATGCCCAAGCCAGGTCTTTAAAAAGAGATTCCTGGGGGCACCTGGGTGGCTCAGTTGGTTAAGCATCTCACTCTTGATCTCAGCTCAGGTCTTGATCTCAGGGTCTTGAGTTCAAGCCCTGCAAAAGAGATCTGTACATCCCTTTCTCTTACCAAAACTTAAAGTTGCTAATACATTTTTCACCATAATTTTATTTTAAATTAATACTCTTGGTGGTAAGTAATGCATTTGATAAATGCAGAGGCTATGATAAAGTCATTTGTCCTAAGAACCATGCAGTTCTTCATTAAAGAGTTCTCCGACCTTGATTTACAGCAGGCCTTAACTTTCAGGAGATTCAACATGGCAGCTTCAATAAAAAAGTAGATCCTGTAAGTTCCTCAATATTTGACCTGAAGGACACTAAACATTTCTTTTGAGGCCAATGACCACTGTAGGAAGTAGATTGGACCTGTTCAGTTAATGTTTCCATGCTTATGTTTTTCTTCCTCAATTTTTAAAGCCCTTTCAACTGCTCTTGAGCAAATAGGAAGTAAACACTGTGGATTGTCATAGTCTATTGTCACAGAAGCATGGAAAGCACAGGTGGTCCACAGAGAATGGAGAGACTAAGAGTTGCACAGGGAACCATAAAATACCCTGGATATTGGCAATAGCAGGAAGCCCTTATCATCCTGAAGCTGGAGGGACAATGGAAAACATGCAATTACTGGAATCAAGAGGCCAGGACAGCCCTATGGGAATTAGAAACTACTGTGCATCTGGATATAGTGGATGCTGGAGCCACAGAGAAGATAAAGCTGCTAGAGAAGCCATCCTAGGCTGAGGGGAGAAGAGAGTGTCTTGATTTCCCCCTCTCCCTTCCCGTGCCCTCCAGTCTCCCCAAATTGACTTAATCCTGCTAATACTAAGCCTGGAAAGGTCAGTCTGCGGGGGATTATCTGTACCCTCACAGCACAGCGCAGAGCAGGAGAGTAGCAAGGGACAGATCTGAGGGCAATCAGGCCCAGAACCAGCACACCCTCTGATAAAATGATTTTATAGTGTTAGATAATGTGAAATAGCAATTAATTCACCCTTTCCATTTTACACAGAGGAGATGAGGTCCTGAGAGATTAAACCATTAACCTAAATGCACACACGCAGCAAGCTCTTAGGTCCCAGCACACAGCGTGCTTTTATTAGGATCTACTATTTATTGCGAAACCATTCTCTGTTTAATTTAAGCCACATTAAGAAGCGCGTGGTAGCTGGGCCCACTTCATATTCATTCCCAGTGTACGGTTCAGATTTGGTGCCTGGAAAACACTCAAGAAAATGTATATCGAACTGATACACACTGAAGGAGAAAACATAGCCCATAACTGATTTAAAGTAGCTTTAAGTAATTTCCAGTCAAATATGGGTCACTGAACATGTTAAACAAAGAAGATGGCTAAAACTATGTCTCGGAAGTGTTTTAAAAGAAAAAGCACACATTCTCACTGGCCTGGGATGGTTTATGCTCTCTACCATTCTACCATTCAAACTGAGGCAACGATATGACCTCTTTCAACAATCAGACTGTTCTTTCATTTGAAATCATTGATAAACAAGGCTTTCGGCAATGCAAGGCTGTACAGGTTGTATAGAAGAGATACACAAATAAAAAACTAATAAATAATTGATGCGGTCGGGTGTGAGAGGCGTTGCCTAGAGCATTTCCTCCACAGTCATGACTATGGAGCAGAAAAGGAAACACAGGAAAAATATACCCAAAGAGGGATATTTAAATAGCATGGTGGGCAGCTGGGGGAGCGATGACTAATCCTGCTGCTAGTAGTGGTTTAGAAACAAAAGACACAAGTTGGCTGGAGATCTTCTGTTTTCTTCTGTTACCATTCTTCTTTAAAGCTAATGCAGGAAGGGAGGGAGTGGGGGAAGGATAGTGGAGGGAGAGAAATCAGGGAAGGGTAGGCATTAGAGAGAATGCAAGCCCAAAACCCATGTCTTGTCTTTGCTAAACAGAATATACACGTTTAAAAGCTCATTTAGAAGGCAACCCAATGGGGGCATTTGGGTGGCTCAGTTGGTTAAGGGTCTACCTTCGGCTCAGGTCATGATCCCAAAGCCCCTTGTCTGGCTCCTGCCTTGTGGAGAGCCTGCTTCTCCCTTTGCCCCTCACACCTATTGTTGCTTGCTCTTTCTCTCAAATAAATAAATAAACTATTTTTAAAAAAGAAAAAGAAGGCAATCCAATGTAAGTGGAATTAATGAAACTTCTACATTACTTAAAATTTGAACATTAGCTCACTTCCCTTATCCATAAAAACTTAACACACATTGAACTAATATTATAACATCTGATGGAAGTCAAAGAAGCTACAGTTCAAACTTTAGGGGAAAAGAAACTATCAAATAATTTGAAGTGTAGAGAACCTGAAAGATGAAGAGAAAATGACTAAATAAATAGAAAGGGTTTCCTTAGGAATTTACAATTATTGGGGAATATTTTTCAGGAAGCTTCCTAGGAATGAGAGAAACTTTGACCCTCAGTCATCGGCCACCCAATCAACGGCTGCTAATTTAGGGGTGAGTGGAAAAGAAAAAAATGTATAAGAAAAACACTAAATTTTTTAACTGAACATTATTTTTCTAGGTATCTAAAATAAATGAAATTTTAAGTAGTTTACATGGTAAGTTTGTTTTTAACAATTTATGTCAGTGAATTTGTGTCAGAAGAATATACATAATGAGATTAAACAGAAGGAAATTAATATTAGACCTCAAGGTACAGTACAGAAGATGAGTAAGTTAGGGCAATTTCAGCTACATCAGAAAAACTTTCCCTTTCTTTTCTTATGAATAAGAATATAATTTTATAATCCTGTACCCAGGTAAATAGACAAAAAAAATCAGGAGAAAACATTCAAAATTTGCATAAAAATAGAATAAATTCAAGTAAAAAAAAAGCATGTTCATATTTCATTTGAGTGCTAACCAAAAGATAGTGGCATTTCTTAGAAGAAAGGTAATATTAAAATTTAAAATTGTAGAAGTCTATATTAGAATGATACATCATCATCATTGTAGTATTCTTGCCCAAATATTTTGTCTAAATGTAATCTTTAAGAAATAATCAGACAAGGGATGCCTGGGTGGCTCAGTTGGTTAAGCGGCTGCCTTTGGCTCAAGTCATGATCCCATGGTCCTGGGATCAAGTCCCACATCTGGCTCCTTGCACTGCAGGGAGCCTGCTTTTCCCTCTGCCTGCTGTTCTCCCTGCTTGTGCTCTCTCTCTCTGACGTACATAATAAAATACATAAAATACATAAATAAAATCTTAAAAAGAAAGAAAGAAAGAAAGAAAGAAAGAAAGAAAGAAAGAAGGAATCAGACAATTTCCAAATTAAGAATTATCTGTAAAAAGAATGACCCAGACTCTTTGTGAATATTAAAAAAGGTAGAGAAACTGACCCCGGCATGCCCCCTTGAATCCCTATGGTAGGACTGAATTTCCTTGGCTCTTGTGTGGGTGGGGCTAATCCTAGCCAATCAGTGATGAGTAAAAGTGACAGGCCACTTCTCCACCAGAATATTTCATTGCGGAGAAATCCACCAGTCTTCTGTCTTCCCCACAGTAGACCTGTAATTCTCTAGGTAGTAACTGCCCTATCAAATTAATTCCTGATTAGTTCCAATGTACCAGTTCTGAGCAACTAAAAGATATAATATTTATGAATATAGTATTTCAAAAGGAAAAGGAAAAGTTCTATTTTGTAGAAGGTATTAGTCCCTTTGTCAATCAAATGAAGGTAAATTATTCATTAGAATTTAACCTTAAGGAATCCAAGAACTAGAAGCTAATGGACAACATGTGACTAACAAATAAATTAGCTGAGCTTTATTCCAAGAGTTGCCACCAAGAACTGTGTAATTTTAGCCAGGTCATCCAAATGCCTTGAATTTTTTTCACATGTGGATAAGATTACTTTGGGACAACGAGGTCTAAAAGAAGGATCAAACCCTTGTAGTCTTTTCACCTAAAGTGCAAAATTACCATGTTACTTGGATTATTTATTTATACACCCACCTTGTTTCAAAGAGGATTTAAAGTAGATTCCATATTATTATTTTATTAACACATAAAAATCCCTGAGTAAATCCACGAGGATTATAGAGGTCTCCCCTATTATACTTCTCAAAGTATTGTAAGTATATTGTAGAATTTAGTCTCTCATGAATTTTATACAAACTGAAGTGAAAATCTCTTTTCTAGAATCCCATAATATTTAGAAAGCATAGCAACAAAGAAAGAGGAAGATCATAATTAGAGGAAGTAAGTGTGTGCTTGACTTCCAGCATGACAAGTTTTCTGATGCCCTGTTCTAAATATCAAAATAATTGCACTTACTCAAATGTAAAATAATCTCTGTAAATTAAAGATTATGATTTGGTTCATGTATCTTAGATTATTATAGAGTATGTGTGAATTAATGATATCTTTTTTACCAACTAGCAGAAAACATTTAATATCTGGTATGGTTTTAGCCTTCTAATGTATATGTATATGGATCTAAAATACAAAGACATCACTAACCTTACACTATAATTACATACAAAAGGTGATTAACTTTAGCCAAATACGTTTTCACAGCCTAATTTTCATTCCTCACAAACTAGATAAATATTTGAAAATTATTCTTTTTGTAAAATACAATTTCATAGGGTTTATTAACTAAAAATCTTTTATACTTATGGATTTTCAGAGGTCTTCATAGTATTAAATCATAAATTATTGTGGATTTCCCAATTGTTAAATGTTTCCTTTCATGAGGTATTTTGCAAATTTTAACCAAAAAATTGTATTGGATAGAGCATGGGCTTCAGAATTAGCCAAGCCTGGGCTTACCAGTGATGGAGTTCAGGACATACTACCCCAAAATATGGTGTCTTGGCATACTGAATATCTTAAACTGAAGGAGTATGAGAAAATGGCAGAAGCTGGAAGGTACTCGGATCTCCCCACCACCTCACCCTTCTTCCCTGAAACAGGTCATAAAACTCCCATGTGGAAGGTGCCCTCCCTGTACCAGGAAGAAGGAAGACATTCTTATCATAAGATGGGTAATTGGGGGCTAAGAAATCTGTACAATGAACCTAGTTAAACTAACTCTTCTCTTCCTAGTTACTTCCTTACCATTTGTGATGACTCCCATGTATGTAAAAATTCAGTAAAACATGTATGGTTTTCTCCTGTTAACCTGTCCTTGTCAGTTTAATTTTCAGAGCCAACCTGGGACCGTAGAGTCCAGGAAAACTTTTCCGTCTCCTACACCAGCTTAACTAAGCACATATTGTATAACCCTGGATAATTTATCTACTTAAAGAGCTTTGTCATCAGCATTTCTGCTTGGGGATGGTATTAACTACCTTTAAAAGATATTGTAAACAGTAAATGAGGCTATTCAATTGCATTCAATAAATGAACAACCCACACTGTGAAAAGTGCTCATGATTCAACAGTCAAGTTACATAGGTAAAGAGCCTACCAGAAATCAAGCACCTGCTAATTAAGACTTACTTCCCCTTTCCTCAACCCAAATTTCTAGTAAATGTAAAGAGAAACTGGCACACTGAAAGAAATTTTCTTCAACTAATATAAAACAGAATATTTGAAGATTTTCTCATTTATCTTAGTCTATCGCTTGTCCCACAACTATTTTCGTGACTAAGGATACCAAAACTAGACATTGTTTTTATCTCTAAATTTCAAGTCAGTTGTTAAGAGTTGTGATTAAACTACTCAAGTCAAGAATCTTGGAGGAATAATGAACACTGACTACAAATTAAACTGATTATCACATACTCTATCTGGTGATTTGAGAGTCCACTTCTCATTGTACACTGTAATTCAATGAAAAAATAGAGTACAAAACAAAACAAGTACTTAGGAATAAGAAAAATTCAGACTTCAAACAGGCTGTCAGTGTAATGTGCCATGTTAGAGATGAATAATAATTAAAATATGCCTCAAGCGCTCTTTCCCTCCCTCTTTTTTCTGTTAAAAATACTACAGAGGAGGGTTTTGGGTTTGTTTTTGTTTTTGTATAAACAATTCAATCAAAATGGCCAAATCAATGATGCTTACGGGAGTTTCCTGTTCTTGACATCTAAGCATTATTATAATGCTCTATTTCCTGTATTTCTTGCTTAAATAGAATCTTGCTTCAGGCAACTTTTTTATCTGAACTTCTGTGTGTAGAAACCAGGGACTCTTATTGAATTGTTTCTCACCGGCTACTTGATCTTAACAAAGCACTGAAATGGGACTGACGCCCTGGGTTGTGCAACAGGGTGCTCCAGCCTATCAGTTAGCTGCACACTGCACACACACAGCTCATCTGCGTCAGGGCTAAATGCAATTAGAGGACCCAGAGCTAATACACAGAACACTTCTCATTTAAGCAATTTACCTCTGAATTGGTTAACACTTCATTCTTTATAAAATAATAACAAAATAGGAAACAGAGATACTACCTAATATGTAGGTCTCCCAAACTAGTTTAAAGGTTCATTTTCTTCAATAAGTTACCTGGAACTTTCTCATGAAGGGAAATAAATGTGAGTGATGGTTACTTTTATCACAGAGCTAAAGTTTGCAATAATAAACAGAAAGAAATAACTGTAACAAAACAGTAACTGAATAAAACATAAATTCAATAAAATGATATGGAAAAATCAGTGTTTTAAATTTATCCAGATTCAAGTGTAAAAAGAATTAAATTGAGCATGAGAACATGTGGTTTCTAATCTTTGTTCTGCCACTAACTACCAATGTCACCTTGAGCAAGTTGCCTGGAATCATATTTGGTAAACCTGAGAATGAACAAGTTCTCTTTTAAATTCTTGAGAAATAGTTTTTGGCTCTCCCCTTTGACAACTTACTCAGTAACTCATAAATATGATGTAATTATTTAAACTTAACTCAAATCCTTCATGAGCTATATTTTCTGTATCTAATTTGTGGAAGTTCAGCAAATGTTTATTGACATTTATTGACATATCATAAATTCTTGTGGATTTCCCAATTGCTAAATGTCTCATTTCATGAGATATTTTATAAAAGTTTGTGATGGTGTATTGGACAGAGAATGAACTTTGAATGAGCCAAATCTGGCTCTATCAGCTTAACTACATACATTTGTATAATCTTGGATAGTTTATCTATTTAAACTGAAATAGTCCTTTTAATTCCCTTTTTAAAATTCTGGGTGTTTTGTATTGTGAGTACTGTAGCTGGGCAAGATATTTTAAAAGGTACTTCATAAAAGAAGGTATATGATGCTCAGTATCATAGTCATTAGTAAAATACAAATTAAAATCAAAATGAGCTACCACTTTATATCCACTAGATTGTCTAATATTTAAAAAGCTGTCAATATCAAATATTGGAAAGGATGTAGAGCACCTGAAACCCTCATGCATTGTTGGGGCGAGTAGAATGTTGCAGCATTCTATAAGGCTAAACATACATTTACCATATTACCCAAAATTACCAAGTGTTCACTAAGAATAAGCAACAGGACACACAAAGACTTGTCTATGAATGTTCACAGATAATCGTAATAGCTGAAAATGGGAAACAGCCCCAATAATACAAGCAAATCGATGAACAAATTATGCCCTATCAATTGAATGGAATACTCTTCAACAATAAAAATGAATGAATGAATAATACACTTATTGATATGGCTGTATCTCAAAATCATTCTCCTAAGTTAATGAAGCCAGGCACAACTAAACACGTATTATATGATTTCGTTTGCATGAAATTTTATTACCAGGAAAATCTCATCTGTAGCGACAGAAGGCAGATTAATGGTTGCTTGGACTTAGGGGTGGAGGAAGACTGGCTATAAAGATGCACAGGGAATTCACTGGGGTGATGGGAATATTCTATATCCTAATTGGCAAGATGGTTATAGGATGTATATCTTTTTCAAAACTCATAGAGCATACACTTCAAAAGTGGACCACCAGATTGCCAGGAGCTTCTGAGGGAGTAAACAACCTTTGAGGTAAAATGACCAGAACTTGAATTGAACTCCACCAGTGATGTCAGAGTTTTCAGAACCCATGTAATCAACTCACAAGAGAAAGAGAAAGTTTTCATCTTTAAGTCCAGAGAGCAGAAGCTTGCTTGAAATGACACCGGTCATGTGTGAGTTTGAAAGAGGCCTTTCCCAGACTCTTAAGTGCCAGAGTTGTCCAATTCTGAGTGTAGTAAAATAAAGAGGGCAGAGAGATCAAGGAAGAGAGAAAAAGCCCACCAAGTGCTCCCACTGCCTCCCAGACCACAGATGCCCACCACTTCCATGGCAAGCTTTAATTACTGAATCAAGACTCTTAAAGGTCTATTACCTAGTTGTTATGGGAGCTGTTGGAAATGTAATTTGGCAACAGGGGAACATTTTCCACTGAATAAATGTTAAGGGGAGAAATAAGAAACAAAAATAAAGTTGTGTTTAATTACAGTGTCCTTGCTGTGCCAACGCAACTTCAAGACAAACAAGGTACCAGCACGAACCATCCCCAGCAACTCAACCTCTTTCTTGCTGGTCCCAGTCAGATGGCCTAGAAAATCTTGAAGCTTCCACCACCTAAATCAATCAGTAATGACTGCCAACAGAGTCATTTCGTAAAAATGCAGGTGCTGGTGCTCTTTTCTTTGCAGTGTGTGTGTGGAGAGAGGGGTAGATTCTAAAAATTAAAATGATGAAGAGGGAGTCTTAAAACGAGAGAACAGAAACTGTGCACATGAATTAGGCTGTAGGTAGAAATTAATGGTCTTAAAACGAGTTAGCCTTTTACTTATTTCTTTGTGTTCAGTGAGAGGGACCTATGTTCTACTGAGAAATAGTAGACTCAACCCAAATCCCTCCAGAATGGAATCTAGTCTCTGGGGAAAAAAGAGGAAGAAAAGATGGAGGAAATTGTTTGAGACAAGATGAAAGAAAGAAAGAAAGAAAGAAAGAAAGAAAGAAAGAAAGAAAGAAAG
>NW_024423343.1:64713615-64762393 GCF_017311325.1 Ursus maritimus
GAAAGAAAGAAAGAAAGAAAGAAAGAAAGAAAGAAAGAAAGAAAGAAAGGAAGGAAGGAAGAAAGAAAGAAAGAAAAAAAGGGAAGTAACAGATTTCTATCTGATGTAGATTTTACTTGAGCTGGCTGGCTAGCTGACATGATGAGAGAAGTTTTTAAATATTTGCACCACCCTCTGGTGTAGCCAAAGTGACCGCCTAGAAGGTCTGAGCTCCCCACAATATGGATCCCAGGACCCAAGCTTCCTAATTCTTTAAAGACCAGATCACTGGATCTTGCAAAATGAACTGTGAATCATTTAACTACTAAGGACGGTGTATCTCTGACTGTGAATATTTTTATAATCACTGAAACTACTGAAGGAGCTAAGTTGCAGCCTTCGAATCTTATCAGCTGACACATCACACACCAAAGAATTTCAGTAGTGTACCAGAAAAGTGACCAAAGATAACACGAACCAACACAGAATCTATCAGGATTGTGGAATAATAATGATTTCAGAGTCCGTTATGTTTTCCCTTTCATTTTTTACATTATTTTATAATTTACCTTTCCCCATAAATATTTGGGGAGTAAATAACAAGAGACATATAAAACAAGTATGTATAAGTCACATGATACTTAAAATAGAAAAATTTTCCAAAAATGTACAAATAATTTTTTTTTTCCCTTTAGCTGAATCAGTGGAGTTACGGTGCCCTGGTAACCACTGGCTATTTAAGTTAAAAGAAAAAAGTGTACGTGATCTAGTTTCACTCCCTCCAGCATGCAACATTGAGTTTGGAGTGTGTGTGTGGGGGGGGAGGTATGTATTAAGCTTATTAGATTGCTCTTATTTTTTTCCCAGAGTTACCCGAGGGGAAATTCTACAGGCTTTTACACAGGTTATTCTTCACACCAGAAAGTACTCAGAGTTTTATGATTACATTTTAAAACACATACACACATATACAAACACACACAGAGTGTCTTCTTATGGTTTATTTGCTCTAGTTGTTGCTACTATTCTACATTTCCAACCTAAGTCTAGGGTTTCCTCCTTTTAGATAATTTACATTTTTTAATGCAATATGTTTTATATTATTTAATTGCCATTTTTTCTGACTTTCGTAGTGAGGACATTTAAGGTCAGGCCAACGTCATGTAGGCAAAGACTCAACAAGGGCTTCACTGCCCTGTGCTTCCCACTACATCTGGGTCAGGTCCCAGCAAAGCAAGGGCGTGAGAACGTGGCTGCTGTCTGCTTTGCTACCTCCCTAGTCCTCAGGGAAATGCAGGTCATTTTGGACATGAGGTTGAAGAAGGTAGTAGTATTTAGAGCAAATACACATGGATTCTTATCATTCTTGCCCATACTATTTTAAAACTACTTTTTATAATAAGGCTGAGTTCCCCACTGACTGAGTGGCAAGAGGCCTCTTTGTTCACACTGAATTTTTCTAGAAAACATCTTACATATAGAGACTTGTGTTGAGAACAAGATAGGTTCAAAAAGCTGTGAGAAGAGAACACAGTTGGGGAAGGGAAAATGAAAGTGAAATGAACTGAAATTAAAAACAAATGTCTTTTTTTAAGAAGGGGGAAAGGAATCAAGTAAAAAACAATGCTTCCTTCATTCTTGCTTTCACTTCATTTTCCCACATGGCTTTTTATACAGAGAAGTCAGCCACCAACGAAAATGAAACCACTTATTACAACGTACTATTTTTAATTTCATGAAACACTCTCCATGCTTTATATTAAAAAAAATATTTTACATCTTTGCAATCAGAGCACCTTTTCTACTTTCTGTCTAGTAATACAACAGGGTACCTCCACAGCTAACAGGAGGAAAGTATGTAGTAAATGGCAACATTACAAACAAAAAAATAAGAAATAATAATAAAACTAACTGGAATCTACCTTATCTATTTCTAAACAACCTTTTTCTTATTTTACTTAGCTCAATAATACATGTTTCTGCCTTATTCTCCATAATAAAAATTGCCATAATCTCCTTTCATCTTACTTTCAGTGATCAAGGTCCAACTTGAGCCCTATATAGGGTGATGGAATTAGGGAGTTACAGATTCCAGAAGAAACTTAAAATTACTTAGTGTTTTTATATATACTGGTCATGGTTCAGGCCACTGCCCCAGGCCCACCTTTAGCTCAAACTGGTTTCCTCAACCTTATCAATGCTTGAAAGGGAAGCCATAGTAGCTGGTCCAATGGTCTGGCTATTGATTGGATGAGAGATTGGAACCTAACCCAAGGAGATCGCATCCCTCTGCTGGCAGCATCCCAAAGGGCTGTGCTCAAGAGCTGAAAGCATTTAGCTGAGTATGTCAGATTCACTTCCTCCAGAATTTGCACTGGAGAACTGAGTGCCTTGCTGGTCAGTTGCCAGAGAAGAATGGATAAATCCACAGAGAGAGGCCAAAATTCTGTGAAATAAAGATTAAGCTGGCCATGATAGAGAAAGCAAATATCCAGGGTTATCTGGAACCCTGCCAAGTTTTCTGGTCCCAGATCCAGTATATAAATTTTTCTAACAACTACCCAGCAAAGCACACCCAGCACTTTCCTATCCCTCATCATCCCCTACAACACTCATCCTTAGTCATGCCTACAGTTAAATATTTCCAGTAGAAATTACCACACAAGTTATCCCAATATATTTCCAGGTGATGAGATTCTAAAGCTATTTCTTATATTGAGTAAACCCTTAATCCCCTGTATCTTAGATTCTCCAACTTTTTAAGCTTCATGAAACCTTTCATCATTCTGATTCTGCCCTTCTGTAAAATGTTATAGTTTATCTGTACATTTTCCAAATTGTGGCTTCTGTAGCTGAAAATAATAGTCCATGGTGATGTAACCACCATAGATGGTCTGAACTACTACTTTCCTTGGTCTGTGTAAATATTTCATGTACTGTTGCCCAAGACTGCAATAGACTTTTTTCAATGACATTGTTGAATCATTTCAACTTATTGTTAATTATAAGCTAACTTGTTTTGAAATGAGTTTCAGACAACCCACATGTTTCCACCTGATACACATGTAGTTCATCTTTTAGGTCTAAGGTTAGGATTTAGGTTGACATTTTAAATTTAAATCTTTGTTAGGCTAAACTTTCTCAGTTTCTGGTCTTCCATCAAATGTCCCTCACCACCAACCCCTTTGTGATCACTCAATCCTCTGAATTTCTTTAACAAATATATCTGTTTCACTCATTTGGTATATCACTTATACTACCTAATCAAGTTATCGTCTTTTAATGAAGGTTGGCTCCAAAGTACAGAGTTGATATACCTTGTTCTCACAACCTATAGTATACCGTACACAAAAAATTTTCTTGTAACTAATGATAACCAAGCAATGAGAAAAAAAGAGCATATCCAGTGGATCATACACTCTTTTTCTAGTCAGTACTTGTGAGCTTCCTGATGTGTGACTGAAGTGCTGCAGAGCAGCCTGATACGTTCTTTCCCGTCCTTATATAGGATGAGTGGACCAGCCTCTTGAAACATGAGTGGATAATATGTACCTTCAACTTTCAATATTTGGGATATACTTGGCATCTTTTAAAAATATTTCAAATAAACATTTGTGGGTTTTTTTTTTTTTTTGAAGACTGTATTTATTTGAGAGAGAGAGAGATAGCATGAGCAGGGGGAAGGGTCGAAGGAGAGGGACAATCAGACTCCGCACTGAGCATCGAGCCCAATACTGGGCTCAATCCCATGACCCTGAGATCGTGACCTGAGCAGAAATTAAGAGTCAGATGCTCAACTGGCTGAGCCACCCAGGCGCCCCTCTAATAAACATTTCTAAGACAGACAGTGCCTGTCACAAGTTGACAAGGTCTTTTGGCTTGAGTCTTCAATGCTTGAAGAGTCTCAGATTTAGACTTTAACTCTAAATGAAGTTATGCATACAATTACAGAGATACACTAAAGAGATTAAATCATGTCACTAAAACAATTTTAAACTCATGTCCCATTAAAACACCACTCCACTGTTACATGTTATGGATAAATATATTTTAATATATCCTACAATTACCATATGAACAGCAAAATGGTATTATACTGTATTGGGAGATTAAAATCAAAGTGTTAATTTGTTAAATGAAAACATTTAAAACTGTGTGACAACTGTGTGCCACTATTTTCTATAATTTCAATATTGATTCAATATTCACACTGAATATCAATATCAATATTATTTTTAAATATTCTGATTGCAATAATAAATGGAGATGAGCCAGGCCTTTCTCAGTTTCTCGGAAGCCCTAGCAGCAAATGAGCATCATAATCTCATTGCTGAATGTTCTCCTGCTGGTCCTTATTTCCGGCCACATTAAACTTATTTTCACTTAACAGGGCTTTTTACTAGCTGATTCCTCTTGAGGTTGTTTCTTCTATTTGGGACATGTTTAATGAGCAGAGTAATTGTATGAATCACTGTGCTAGGTTCAGTGAAGAAAAAATAACATCATCAATAGAAGACTATAAATGTGATCCTTCCCCTCAAGTAGCTTCCCATTCCTACAGACAGCCCACAGTTATATATAGCATAAAGTAAAGGAATGGGAATCACATTTTAGGAATAAACAAAATTACCGAAGACCAGAAAGAAAAAAACACAGTCAGGTTAGAAGATGTGGAAAAGTTTGCCAGCCCCAGCTCTAGTCACAGAGTTCTTTTTGGTCCTTATACTCCCATTTCCTGATGTCAGTTCCACTTGCCATTCTTTATGACAAAGAGTATTTCTGGCACACATCACACACGAGAAGACGATATTCCAGCTAGGAGAGGATACAGTCACGGTTGTCCTAACGCTTCCCTTGCCAAGGTTCCACCCCACTCTGCTCCAGTTTTGCAAGTTCTGGAGCTGATAAATTAAGAGCACTATCTTGCCGAGTCTCTGTTCTTCCTAGTCAGCCTACCCAAGGGGTACACGATATCCTTTCTCCCAGTTTATTTCAACTCATCCAGAGCTTCAACAGGGCAAATGGAGCTTTATTAAAACCAAAGAAAAAGAAAGATCAAAATTGGTAAATGAGCTCTTACTTATTTTAGGGTAACCATCATCAATTACCTTTACTAAAACACTAAAGAGTACACAACACTCAATTACTCAATTTCATTTCTTCAACCCTGTCACCTTAGGCGTACTTGGGAATATTTATTACTGAGTGGTAAAAACCGGTGCTATCTGAGTATAAATCATAGCTCACTCACCTATTGTTTTGCATCATGTTCACACAATCGTGGGCATGAAGTGACTAAGTTGTAATAGCCACTAACCTCAGCTTCTGGAGCTTGGGGAATGGTTCTGATCTTACAAAGTAAAAATTATAAGCTGCAAACATGAAGGGTCAAATTTGAATTTGTATTCCCAGTAGAAATATGTTTTCCATAGAGACATAAAAGTGCATCCTGTCTCACATATGCAGAGAACACGGGTGGTAGGGAAGAAGATACTGAACGTCACCTCAAGTCAGAGTCAGAGCTGCAGTTTTTCTGGGTCAGTCCTCAGGTTAATAATCAAAGACCAATAACTCTCTGTGATAAGTGATGTAGACCCCAAAGCAAGACATAGGCAGCCAGTGCGGACCAGATACCTAAGTATCTAACAATAGGACCAACATGGGACACACAGAGGGAACACACATCATATTGACAGAGAGAGTATTCTCCTAACCATATCAGTCAAGGTTCTTAGCAGTTCATAGTGAGGTAAGCTAAAATACTAGAATCTAATGACTTCTAGTTTATTATATATGAATATAATAAGAAACTATGCATTTATTAGTACAGAGTTTAAACACAATGAACCCTCTTATGATTTCCACAAGGGCCCCTGTTGAAGAACCTCTTTAGATGTTAATATATATAAACATCTGAATTGGATGAATCCTATTTGACCATTAGAGTCACAGTTTTTGTACCCATAGGAGGTGTGTTAAGTAATAAGGATTAGATTTGTCCATATACAATAACAAATAACAGAAGTTTAAATAAGACTAAAGTTTATTTCCCTCTCACACTACCTGAACAATTCAGATCTGACAGATCCAGCAGGGACCCAGGCCCCTTTCTCTTCTTGCTCAGCCATCTTCACTACGTCCAACAGGTGGTTGTTCTAGGATAAACTCCAGCTTCAACCATCGTGTCTCTGCACTCCATCCAATAGGAAGGTGCAAAAGAGAGGTAAAAGTAGTACCCTACTCTTTAAGGACATGCATTCTACCTATATCCTCCTGTTCAGAACTTAGCCACAACCAACTGCAAATAAAAATGTGAATTTTATTCCTCTTTCTAGGCAGCCATGATCCAGACAAAAATCAGAGGCTCTATCATGGTAGAAGAAGGGAGAACAGCTATTTAGAGCCAAATGGCAATTTGCACTACAGTAACCAAAACTCCCTCCAAATTATATGATTTGCCCTAACAAAGTTTTTTATTTTTAAAAAATATTGATTTATTTATTTTGAGAGAGAGAGAGAGAGAGAGAAAGAGCAAAAGCGGGAGGGGCAAGGGGAGAAGGAGAGAAAATCTCATGGTGACTCTGCACTCAGCCACTCAGCATGGAGCCCCAGGTGGGGCTCAATCTCTAGACCCTGAGATCACAACCTGAACTGAAACCAAGAGTGGAATGGTTAGCTGTTTGTGCCACCCCTAACAAAGTATTTTAAAATATCATTATGGATTGAATTGTGTCCCCCTAATAAGATATGTTGAGTCCTAATTTCACTATGGACTCAGAATGTGACTGGATTCAGTATCTCAGAATACAACTTTATTTGAAAATAGGGTCTCTGCAGGTGTAGTTATGACGAGGGCATTAGTGTGGGCCCTAATCCAATATGACTGATGTTCTTACAAAAAGGGGAACTTGGACAAAAACACAGACATGCACAGAGAGAAGAGTATGTGAAGGGACACAGAGAAAATGCCATGTGAAGATGAAGTATTGGAGTAATGCATTTACAAGCCAAGGAATAGTAAAGATTGTTGGCAAACTACCTAGAATTAGGAAGAGGCAAGAAAGGATTCTTCCTTATAGTTTTCAGAGGGATCATGGCCCTGTTGATACCTTGATTTCAGACTGCTAGCTTACAGAACTGCGAGAATAAATTTACATTGGTTTAAGTCACCCAGTTTATGGTACTTTGTTAAAGCAGCCATAGGAAACCAGTACAAATAGGTTATCTCACTTAATCCCACAACTACTGCTATGAAAGAGGTACTGTTTTTCTTCTTCCCTTTGTACAAATAAAGAAATTAAGGCTCAAAAAGTTAAGCAATTTGCCAAGATCCCTTCAGCTTTGGTTCAAACCTAGGTTCTTCTGATTCCAGAGCCCAAACTCCTCCTCTGCTATACTAACCAAAGAACTAACAAAAAATTGTGGTTTTGGATCTTCCATCACATGTCAGCTTGGACATCACTAGTGAAAACTGTGAAGTGCTATGCAGATATTAAGGGGTTTTATTATCCCCCAGCTGCATTTTAGCATGATGTTATAACCTATCTTCCAAACTGGGACACTATTGAGAATGAAAAGGATGCTATTCATAAGTACACTGGGAAAAGAAGCCTAAACCAGCACTGTCTTGGGTAAATCAGGGCTTATACTCACACTATTTTTAACTCATTCCTCAATGTCCCTCCTCCTGACTTTCAACCAGAAATGATAGTACAGTGACTTTACCTAATTCTAATAATTACAGTTAGAAAACATCAAAAAATACCTTAACTATGCAATAATAATAACATGGCACCATAAAAATATTTCTTGATGATGGGCAATATACAGATCATAAAAGATAGTTATAAGAATGATTTTATAAGATGATTAATCCATAAAAAGAAAGAATACATCTTGATTATTTAGCCAAAAGTATCTGAGCAGTCCTTCCAAACCTCTAAAGACTGAACACTTTCATTTCTGGAAAGTTAAGAGAGAAAGAAAGGTCTCTCTTGTTTGAGACTCTGCATATTAAGACTCTAATTATTACAGTAACTAAGCCAATAACCTAATATTGTGGAGAATATCAAGCATACGTTTTTACAAAAAACAAAATTGCCCCTCTTTCAGACTCCTTTTCAAGGTTAAGGAAAAAGGAACTTTCCCAGAGATGTGGATTGAAAGTTGTTATTTCTAGTCTCATCCAAACTTAAGCCTTAACAATGCGAGAAAAATCAGGTTAGCCATCAGAGCAAACTCTATAAATTTGGCCTTTTGCCAAGATAGAGCTTTCTCTGATTATTTCTAGGACAGCTAGGTGCTCTTGGAGGTCACCTACTCTGGACTGTAACCAAACAATAAAGTAATAATCCTACATGACAATAGTATACTATTATATAATTATACAATCTGATAAAAAGCACAAATTAAGGTTCTCTACATTACTGAAAGCCTGGCCCCCATGGCCTTTATCTGAGGCTAAGATGGACTCAGTAAAGCTGTTTATATGCAGGTAAATATGCACACATCAAACATTGTATAATCTGAGTAAACTGTAGGGTTCTAAAAACATTAACTGTGTTTACCTTTACATAGGAGGATTTCCAGTAGTTCTGCATTCTACTTTCTTCATGTTTTCTCACTGAGAATATAGTACTTTTGAAATTGTGTTAAAAAAATAATACTTTTGAAATTAGAAAAAAAGGTCTTTAAGAAAGATCATTAAAATATTCATAAAGAACTTCCAGTTTCTGGTCCAGCTGGAATAAACCACTCCATCCTAAAAACAAGTAAAAGCCTGACAAAACTGAAAAATCAACAACTCTTCTTAGATCCTTAAGAGAAGTGAGGTCACAGGGCAAACCACTGCCCCCAAAATTAGACCAACAGACAAATACAGAGAATCACTAACTCCCACAGGAACCAGTGCCAAGGGAGGGAAACTTGAACTGTAATGGATGAATTGCAGGAGACTTAGCATTACATGCCTGAGAGGTAAGTCCAGGGGGACCCAATCATCAGGGGTCCCTACGCTTTTGTGAATTTTGCCTCCAGAAGCTCAACCAGGTTTTCACAATAAATACTAGAGAAAAATCTCCTCTTGTTTACTGTAAGAGGAGGGGAAAGGAATCCTCTTTAAATACTCCAGAGCATTCTGTTTTTAACAAGGTCCACCCTCAGGAAAAACTATTTAACCAGAACCTAGCCTGCTGTGGTTTTATCTGAGCCTAATGGACCTGGGGGAAGGAAAACAAAGAATTCTAGCCTCCTCTAACCATCCTATCGCACCTAAGGGGGCAGGGAGTACTGTGAAGCACATGTGGCATTCACAATCCAGAGGTACAGACTCACTAAAAGACAGAGACTTACTCATAGAATTATAGAATGCTTCCTCTCCACCCTCTCCAGTATCACATTACTAAAGGCCTATTTATAGCAGTTCTTTTTATTCAGTAAATCATGTCCAGCTATTAAGAAAAAAATAAGACATACCAAAAGACAAAAAACCACAGTCTGAAGAGACAGAGCTAGCATCAGAACCGGACTCTGATACAGGAGAGATGTTGAGATTCTCAAACAAGGAATTTAAAACAACTATAATTAAGATGCTGACAGTTCTAGTAGACAAAGTAGAAAGCATGCAAGAACCAATGGGCAATGTAAGCAGAGAAATTAAATCCTAAGAAAGAGCCAAAATGAAATGCTAGAGATAGAAAACACTGTGACAGAAATGAAGAATATCTTTAATGGGCTTATTAGTAGACCAGATGTGGCTGAGGACATAATCTTTGAGCTTGAGGGTATGTAAATAGAAGGGTCCAAAATTGAAAAGCTAACAGAAAAAAGACTGAAAACAAACAAACAAACAAACAAACAAAAACCCAGAACAGAATATCCAAAAACTGTGGGGACAACTAGGAAAGGTGTGACATATGTATATTAACAATACCAGGAGGAGAAGAAAAAGAGGAACAGAAGAAATCTGAAACAAGAATGACCGAGAATTTCCCCCAAATTAATATCAGAGATCAAACCACAGATCCAGCAAGCTCAGAAAGCACTGAGCAGGATAAATGAAAAAAAAAAAATACACCTAGTAATATTATTTTCTTAAAAAAAAAAAAAGTCAGTGGGAAAAATACCTGGTCTATAGAGGAACAAAGATAAGAACCATACCCAACTTCTTTTCAGAAACTACAGAAGCAAGAAGAAAAGTAGAATGAAATCTTTAAAGTATAGAGGGGAAAAAAAATCACCAACCTAGAATTCTGTGCCCTGCAAAGATATCCTTCAAAAGTGAAAGAGAAATACAAAATTGAGGGAGTCTGTTACCAGTAAACCTGCCTTGCAAGAAATATTAAAATGGATATTTTGGAGGGAAGAAAATGATATGGCAGAAACTTGGATCCACATAAACAAGAGAAGAACATTGGAGAAGAAGTAAGTGAAGGTAAAATAAAAAACTTATTTTTCTTATTCTTAATTGATCTAACAGATAACAGTTTGTTAAAATAAGAGCAACAATATATTCAATCAAATATGCTTCTATGTGTAATATACAGATGCACACTTATGTATAAATGAAGGAATGACAGAAATGATGCAAGGGATGGGAGAGAGGAATAGAATTTTTAAATTATTATAAGGTACTTGCACTACCTGTAAAGCAGTATAGTGTTTTTGAAAGTGGACTTGGATTAGGTGTAAAAGTATTTTGTAAACTCTACAGCAACCACTTAAAAAAGTAAAAAACAATTATAACTAATATGCTTAGGAAGGAGAGAAAATGGAATCATACAAGATGCTCAAATAAAACCATAAAACACAGAAAGAGTGTGGGAGACAAAAACAGGAACAAAGAGCAGGGGCAACAAAAAGAAAACAGTAAATAAATGTGATAGATATTAATCCAGCTATATCATTAATCACTTTGAAAGTCAGTGAAAAGACAGAGATTGCCAGAGTGGATCAAAAAACAAGACTCAGGGGGCGCCTGGGTGGCACAGCGGTTAAGCGTCTGCCTTCAGCTCAGGGCGTGATCCCGGCGTTATGGGATCGAGCCCCACATCAGGCTCCTCTGCTATGAGCCTGCTTCTTCCTCTCCCACTCCCCCTGCTTGTGTTCCCTCTCTCGCTGGATGTCTCTATCTCTGTCGAATAAATAAATAAAATCTTTAAAAAAAAAACAAGACTCAGGTATATTTTATATACAGAAAACCCATTTTAAATATGAATACATGTATAGATCAAAAGTAAATGAATGGAAATATGCTATGCTAACACTAATCAAAAGAAAGCAGGAGTAGCTATATTAATTTCAGACAGAGCAGACTTTAGAATAAAGAAAGTCATCAGGGATAGAAGAGTATTGCACAATGATAAAGGGGTCTCTTTTACAAGAAGTCATCCTTAACATGTATGTGCCTAATAATAGAACATTAAAACATGGGAGACAAAAATAGATAGATATACTATCTATTAGATAGATATACTATTTATCTAACAGTATGAATATATCTAATAAATAAATACACTACTGTAGTTGGAATTTTTAGCTGTATCAGATATGGATATATCCATCAGGCAAAAAACCAGTAAGGACATAGTTGAATTCAAAAATACAATCTATCAACTGGATATAGTTGACATCTATAGACTACTTCACCCAACAATAGCAGAATACATATTCCTCTCAAGCAGGGATGGAATATTCATCGAGATAGATGACATTCTGGGCCATACATACCTTAACTACTTTAAAAGAATAGAAATCATACAAGGTCTGTTTACAGACCAAAACAGAATTAAACTAGAAATCAATGACAGGAAAACAGCTAGAATATCCCAAATATTTGGAGATTAAACAACACAAAAGACTGAAAAAAATCAATAAGCCTATAGGTAAGCTAACTAAGAAAAGAGAGAACACAAATTGGTAATTTCAGAAATGAAAGAGGGGACTATAAATCACTATAAATCCCATGGACATTAAACGGATAATAAATACTATGAACAACTCAATGCACATAAGTTTAATAACCTAAATGAGATGGACCAATTCCTTGAACTATACAACCTGCCAAAACTTACAGAAGAAACAGACAATGTGAATAGGCCTATATCTATTAAATACATTGAATCAATAATTAATAACTTTCCCAAACAGAAAGCACCAGGCCCAGATGGATTCACTGGTGAATTCTACCAAAGATTTAATGTAAAAATTATACCAGTTCTTTACAATCACTATCAGAAAATAGAATCAGAGGAACCACTTCCTAACTCATTCTATGAAGCCAGCACTGACCTAATACCAAAGACATTACTAGCAAAGAAAACTACAGACCAATATCTCTCAGGAACATAGATTCAAAAATCCCCAACAACATAATGAATCAATTTAATATTGTTCAATTAAGTATTATTCAAATTCAATTAAATTGAATCCAACAGTGTACAAAAAGAATTATACACCACAACCAAGTAGAATTTATCCCAGGTATGCCAGGCTAGTCCAAAATTCAGAAATCAATTAATGTAATCAATCACGTCAACAGGGTAAAGAAGAAAAAAAAATCACACGATGATATCGCTAGATGCAACAAACACAGTTGACAAAATCCAACACTTATTCATGGTAAAAATTATCAGAACACAGGAACGGGGGGAACTTCCTTAACTTGATAAAGAATATGTACAACAAAACTTCAGCAAACATCATGTTTGATAGTGAGAAATTCAAAGCTTTCCCACTAACAAGGCAAAAATATCCCCTCTCATCATTGCTTTTCAGCATCGTACTAGAAGTCCTAAATAATGCAAGCAAGACAGGAGAAGGAAATAAAAGGTGTACAGATTAGGAAGGAAAAAATAAAACTGTCTTTGTTCATGGATGATGTGATCATCTATGCAGAAAACTGGAAAGAATTGGGAATGAAAAATACCTGGAACTAATAAATGATTACAGCAAGATTTCAGGTTACAAGATTAATAAGCAAAGCCAATCATTTTTCTATAAACTAGCAAAGAACAAGTGTAACCTGAAATTCAAATGCACAATACATCACACCCAAGAAATTAGATACATAGGTATAAATACTTAGGACTGACACTACCTGTGTTCAAGATTTACTATAAAGTTATAGTCATAAAGACAGTGGGGAAATGGTGAAAGACTAGACAAACAGATCAGTGGAAGAGACGAGAGAACCCAGTAATAAACCCATATAATATAGTCAACTTATCTTTGACAAATGAGCAAAGACAATACAATGGAGTCCTTTCAACAAATGGTGCTAGAACAACAGGACATATACATGTAAAAAAAAAAGGAAACCAAACACAAAACTTAACAAACTTAAAAAATTAATTTAAAATGGATCATTGATCTAAATGTTAAATACAAAATCATAAAAATCTGAGAAGATCACACCCAACATCTAGATGATCTTGGGTTTGGCAATGACTTTTTAGATACAACACCAAAGACACAACCCATAAAGGAACACTTGATAAATGGGACTTTATTAAAATTACAAATAACTGCTCTGCAAAAAAAAAAGGGGGGGGAGAAGAAGAAGAAGGAGGCGAAGAAGAAGAAGAAGAAGAAGAAGGAGAAGGAGGAGGAGAAGGAGGAGAAGGAGAAGGAGAAGGAGAAGAAGGAGAAGAGGAGGAGGAGGAGGAGGAGGAGGAGGAGGAGGAGGGGGGGGGAAGAAAAGAAAAACTGTCAAGAGAATGAGAAGAAAACCCATTGGCTGGGGGAATATATTTGCAAAAAGATATACCTGAGAAAGAACTGTTATCCAAAGTATACAAAAACTCTTAAAACTCAATAATGAAAACCAACCCAACCAGAAAGTGGCCAAAAACCTTAACAGATACCTCATCAAAGAAGATACACGGTGGCAAATAAGTACACAAAAAGATGCCCCATATTATATGTCATCAGGGAATGCAAATTAAAACAACAATGAAATATCAATACACATCTATTAGAACGGCCAAAATACAGAACTTTGACAACATCAAATTCAGACAAAGGATGTTCATTCATTTTACCTTTTAATGCAAATGGCACATCCATTTTGAGAGATAGTTTGATGATTTCTTAGAAAAGTAAACATACTCTTACATAGGATCCAGCAATTGCACTCCTTGGTATTCACCAAAGGAGTTAAAAACTTTTGTCTACACAAAAACCTACACACAGATGTTCATATCAGCATTATTCAACTTCCAGAACTTGGAAGCAACCAAGATGTTCTTCAGCAGGTGAATGGATAAACTGTGGTACATACAGACAATGAAATATTATTTAACACTAAGAAGAAATGAGCTATCAAGCCAAAAAAAGACACGGAGGAAACTTAAATGCATATTACTAAGTGCAAGCAGCCGATCTGAAAAGGCTATGTGTTGTATGATTCCAACTATATGACATTATGGAAGGCAACTCTGGTCGCCACTATACCACCAAAGCCCATATATATAATACTCTGGAAAAGACAAAACTATAAAGACATTAAAAATATCAGTTGTTCCAGGGATTAGGGGTCAGGGGGACAGGGAGAAAACAGCCAAGCACTGAGAATTTTTAGAGCAGTTAAAACTACTCTGTATGATACCGTAATGGTGGACAAATGTCATTACACATTTGTCCAAATCCACAGAATGTGTAACATCAACAGCAACCCTAATGTAAACTGTGGAGTACAGGTGATAATGATGTGTCAGTGTAGGTTCATCAATTATAACAAATATACCTCTCTCGTAGCGGATGTTAATAATGGGAGAAGCTATGCTTATGTAGGGTCGAGGAGTATAAGGGAAATCTCTGTACCTTACACTCAATTTTGCTGTAAACCTAAAACTGCTCAAAATAAAAATAAAACACATTCAATTTTTAAAGTATAAATAAAGACTAAACAGCAAAAAAAAAAAAAAAGTATAGGAAATTCTATCTTAGTTATCTATCACTGTATAACAAATAGCCCCAAAACTAATGGTCTGAGGCAAAAATAAACATTATCTCACATTTTTGTGGGTCAGAAAGGAGAAGCTTGGTTGAATGGGCCTGGCTCAGGTTGCAGTTGGGATGCTGGCTGGGGCTGCAGTCATCTGAAGGCTTGCCTAGGGCTAAAGGACTTCCTTTCAATATATCTCACTCACATGGCATTGGCAGGAGGCTTCAGTTTCTTGCTATGAAGACCTTGAGTGCATTCATGACATTGCAGCTAGCTTCTACCAGAGTGAGTAATCTGAGAGAGAACAAGGCAGAAACCACAATGACTTTCATAACTTAGAATCAGAGGTTATACATGTAACTTCCATCATATGCAATTTATTAGAAGCAAGTCACTGAGTTCAGCCCTCATTCAAGGGAAGGGGAAAGAAGCTCCACTTCCTGAAGGAAGGAGTGTCAGAGAATTTGTAGACATATTTTAAGCTACCATAGAGCCCATATTCACAAAAAGAAAAAAATGCATACACATACACAAACATATATAATATATTGAAAAAAATCTTAAAGATAATTGAAAGTACAAATACAATCATTTAAAATTCTTTCTCCTTTTTACTTTGTTTTCTACTTTTTAGAGACAAATGTTTTGGGAATTAAAAAAAGAAAATTTTACAAGTTTTACAAATTTACAGTCCAAGATATTTGTGGTCAATATAGTGAAGCATTGATACTTAAATAGTCAACATGGACAGAACTGATATCTTTATTTATTCTACTTATCCATGATTTTGATATTTCTTTCCATTTATTTAGACCTTGTAATTTTCTCTAAAGAGACTGTGCATATCTTTGGTTGAATTTATTCCTAAGTATTTGATATTCTCTGACACTATTAAAAATTAGTTTCTTTTTATTATAATATCTAGTTGTTGTTGCTGTAGAAAAATTAATATATTTTCAGGTAACTCTTGTATCTAGTTGACTCCCTAAAGTCTCTTATTACTTCTAATATTTTCCCTTTTAATATTTTATTTTGTTTTTTAATATAAACACTCTTATTATCTGAAAATGATGGTTTTATTTCTACCTTTCCAATCCTCATACCTCTAATTTCCTTTTCCTTTCTCATTGCTTAAGGCTACAGACTCCAACAACATGTTAAATAAAAGTCATGATCTGGGTATATTTGTTTCATTTCTTAATTAAATGAAAATGCTTCCAAAATTTCCCCATTAATGAAAATATCTGCTATAATTTATTAAAGGAAGTTGTCTTCTATTTCTAATTTACAAAAAGGCCTTTTTTAATTGTGAATTCAACATTATCAAACCTTTTTCTGTATTTAGTAAAATAATTATGTGGTTTTCTCTTATAATCTGTTAATGTGGGAAATTAAATTTATAGGTTTTTTAAGTTAAGCCACCCTTTCACACTTGAAGTTTACCCAACTTGGTCATGATATTGCTAACTTTTCATACACTGTTGGAATCAATTTGCTAATATTTTATTTGAAATCTTTGAGTCTATATTTTTTAGTAAAATAATGCTGGAATTTTCTTTCTTTTGATGCACTGTATCAGGACTAAGATTACTAATTTTGAGTATATCAAAATTATATATTTTGCATAATAAAAAACGCCATGAACAGTTTTAAAAGAAAGAAGCTGGGAGAAAATATGTGCAAAATATGTAATGGATATAAGTTGGCACCCTAAATATATAAATAACACTCACAAATCGATAAGAAAAAAGACTAACAACCAAAATCAAAAGGGCAAAGGATATAAAATGAAATTCACGAAGAGGACAACCTAAATATTTAATTAAATTCATCAAATATTATAAAAAGATTCTTAACTATAGATTGGGACAATATAAATGTATACACTAATTACCATTTTAAAAAACCCTTTAAGAACAACAAAACTTAAAAAAAAGGAAGTCCTGGTGTTGTAGACAAAGCAGAAAAACAGGAATTCTATCTCTGCTGGTGAAAGTGTTATTGGTACTACTAATTTGTAAAGAAATTTGGGAATATTTTGTGAAGTTTAAACATGCATGACTTATTTCCTAATAATTCTACTGCTAGAGAATCTGTCATTTAATATGCTCCAGAAGGGTGTAAAATTAGAACCTTAACAACCTTCTTTCAGTAGGAGGATGGCTAACTGATCCGTGAGAGAGAAAATGAATAAACTGTACCCACTTATATCTATATAATACATCTTGAAAACAGTATATTGGGTAAACAAACAATAATGCTGTTGGGAAAAATAACATGTACAATATGGGACCATCTTTCATAAATCTTGAAAACATACAAATCAATTTCATATATTATTTATGGCTATAAATGAATGAGTTAAAATATAAAGCATGGATAGAAAAGATATACACCAACTTCATGAATAGATGACTTCAGGGATGAAGAGAAAGGAATGGGGATGGAGAAAGGGGTTTCCATTGGAAGAGTAAATGCTTATTTTGCAGTAGAAGAAAATGTGACAAAATGTTAACATTTGTTGGGGCGTCTGGGTGGCTCAGTCAGTTGTGCCTCTGACTCTTGATTTCCGATCAGGTCATCATCTCTGGGTCCTGGGATCCAAGCCCCGGAAGGGCTCTCTGCTCAGCATGGAGTCTGCTGGAGATTGTCTCCCTCTTCCCCCCTTGCTCAAGCGCTCGCTCTCTCTCTCTAATAAATAAATTTTAAAAAATCTTTTTTAAAAATGTTAACATTTGTGGGGCACCTGGGTGACTCAGACAGTTAAGCATCAGCCTTAGGCTCAGGTCCTGATCCCAGGGTTCAGATGGATCCTGGAGGGGGCTCCGAGCTCAGCAGGGAGGCAGTTTTTCTCTCTCCCTCTGCCCTTCCACCCCCCCATGTTCTCTCTCTCTCTCTGAAATAAATAAAATCTTTTTTATGTTAACATTTGTTAATTTGATATAGAGCTTATTTTATCATTCTCTTTAGCTTTTTTCATTTAAAAAATGTTTCATAATTTAAAATAAAAGAACTTCTTTAATAAGTATTTGATAAGTACGGTATTCTATTACCACTCTTACTATCCTTGAAACCTTTCTGTATGTATTCTCTTTGTGATTGAATATTCCATAGGCCAGTTTCCTCATCTGTAATATAAGAAGGGTGAACAGGTGATCACTGAAGACTCTTTCTACCTCAGACACTCTAGGTGCCTTCCCTTTCCCATCCCCCTTACACTTCCCTCCTCCTTGCTTTTAAGATTCACTACCTGAATCCATCATCAATCCAGCTCCTTTTCCACTCTTTAAATCTCCTTTTCTGAAAAGTCATCAAGGAACATTTAACCAAAGCATGCTCAGTAATCAACTTTGCTAAAACTCTAGAAAAGATTTGGTTTGCTTGGTTTGCTTGCTTTGTTTTCCATTTAAAATAAGAGTTCTATATTTTCATCTAGCATCTCTGACACAGAAGATGTGCAGGAAGCAGGAGGAGGTGGTAATAGAAACGATACTCCAGGGAAGCCCCGGTCCTACTGCGTTCTTACCTGGGCATCAGACTCCAGCCAAAGAGCAGCTAACTTTGGAATGGACTAAAATGAAAGCACCGTGATTCTTTTTACAATCTGGGCAGGGCAGGGCAGAGCAGGGTGGAACACACTGTAGTTTCCAACTGGAGGTGGGGTGGAAAAGGAGGGTGCAGGGAGAGAGGGCTGCCCAGATCAGAAACATCCTGTAGCATCCAGGCGTAGAAGGAAGGTGCATTGGCTGGGCAAGCTCCTGGAGGAAAGCGCTCCGGGCTGCTGCAGCCAAGTGAGCTCTGGGCTGCAGCCCGCTTCCCCGCGGATCTGAGGAGGTGGGGCCAGGGGCGACCGCGGGACCGCTCGCTCCCCTCTCCCGCCGCGCGCGGACTCCAGCTGTGCAAGGTCGCGGAGGAGGCTGGGCAGGCTTGTGTGGGATACCGAGGCCCTCGAGCCTTCCACGTGCTGAAGACTCTGAAACAGCCATGGGCTACCAGGCGCAGGGGCCCGTCATCCCGCCACAGGTAAAGCTGGGACGCGGGGCAGCTTGTGAAGCCAGGTCCTTTCCAGTCGTTCACCTTGCAATAGAGAGCCGCACACTTCATCTGGGGTCTTGGTTTAGCACAGCGGGAAGTTCTCCAGGAGAAAAAGTTTTGCCTCCATCTGACTTTTTTTTTTTTCTTGGCAGGCACTTTTCAATATAAACCCTTTAATCTCACAAAATCCGAATCCTGTATTCTGGGATTCCACGCAGCAATCCTTGAACTTGGCGCAGCTGTAATTGGGGCATTTTAGAATGGAGTTTGTTTACAATGCTCTGTTGAATTACCTGTTATTGTTACTCTTTATTGTATTGTACTAATCATTATTTTCTTATCGTTACTGACATTACTAATTATTACTACTAATGTCGTGTTGGTGTCCTGCATTGAATATTTGTCTGACACTTTTCTAATTTTTTGACCTAGTGAATACTTAATTGCCATTTTATATATTAAAATAGAGCAATCTAGATGACAGAGAAACCCTCGTTTCTGAACATAAGCACAAAGGGAAAACTTACCGTCAGTTCACAGCTGTTTTTAATGTTGTCAACTCGATTATAGGATCTGGTATAATAGGTAAGTGTTGCTTTGTTTTGTTTTAAATTTTAAGTGAAAAGACGAAATTTAAAACTCTTACCATGTTGCTAGTCTTGATTATTTTTAAGGAAAAAAATCTTAAATAATAAAACTGGTAATTTTTTCCCCATAAAAACCTTCCTTTTTTTCCAATGTAACTATGTGCATCACAAGAGTGTCTTTTATGCTGAAGATGGGGTTGTGATTCAGACTTTTTCTTCATTTAAGAGCGTCCTTCATATCTGGTAGATTAAGGTGGAACTGAATATGGGATATGTTGAATTTATTTGTATAGGCTATATGGTCAATTGATAATGCTACCTAATACATCTTCCTGAAGTGTCCACCATTACTTAAACCACCTTTCTATGACCTTCTAGAGTGTTAATCTCCAGATATTTGGAAATATTGAAGGTATATAAGTTTAATGTGAAAACAACAATCTTGTGAAAAATGAAATCATACAGTATTTCCTTACCTATCTAAACAGTTTTAATTTTAAGGTACGAACTTATTATAATACATTAATTTTAAGTATCATTTAATCAACAAGTAGATATTGGTTAAATCAGAATGCATAGATTTTTTTTAACAAAGGAGTCAAATAATCAGAATTGAAAAAATGAGAGGCTTATATTTTCCCAGTTTGAACCAAGGGGAAAATTCTGACAAAATAAAGTGTGTTGCCTTATAGTAATTAAGACAATTATTTTTTCAGTGCTGATTATTTTTTTTAATATTTTATTTATTTATTTGAGAGAAAGAGAGAGCACAAGCAGGGGGAGCGGCAGGCAGAGGGTGTGGAGAAGCAGGCTCCCTACTGAGCAGGGAACGTGATGCAGGGCTCCATCCCAGGACCCCTGGATCATGACCTGAGCTGAAGGCAGATGCTTAACCAACTGAGCCACCCAGGCGCCCCTAATTATCCTTTTTTTTTTAATTTGAAAACATCCAATTTAAGAAAAAGCAAGGACAAAACAAAATCCTACAATATGCATTGAAAATACTACTTTTTCCTGTAAAGTTCTGACATTTTAGTTACAGTCATCATTGAACATTTATCTTAATTGAGTTACTTTTTTCAACTTTTGCAAGCTGATGTGTTTCCTGATGTTACCTGTTTCCATATATAGGCAGTTCTTTTTAATGGCACATAAAATAAAGGTACGTGAGGTAAAGTAATCAAGTAGGGGCAAAGATTTGTTTGAAATTCTACCCCCATGAACTAGGGAGGTGTGGACAGCTCTACTAGGCAGAATTCCAGAGTTAATTCCTGAAGTGAACACTTTAAGCTGATTCATGTCAGCAACATTAAAAAGCATCTCTTAATTATGTTCAGCAGATATTTTAAGGGAAAATTTTCCAGAGAATAAAAATTCTGGGTGGATATATTTTAAATATGTTTTTTCTTAATATTTTATTGCCCATAATCTAAAATTGGCCATTTCCAAAAAAAATGCATAAGAAATACTTTTATATACCCCTTCAGCTTTATTAAAAAACACTTTTGGTGTGCCCTGGTGGCTCACTTGGTTAAGCATCTGCTTTCAGCTCAGATCATGGTCCCAGGGTCCTGGGATTGAGCCCCGGGTAGGGCACCCTGCTCAGCGGGGAGTCTGTTTCTCTGTCTCCCTCTGACCCTCCCCTGCTCCTGTTCTTGCTCTCTCTCTCTCAAATGAATAAATAAATCTTTTCTAAAAATACATAAATAGTAAAAAATTAAAAATTATTAAATAATAAAAAATACTTTTGCCTTCTCATTTTTCTCTCCTGGTTACCCACTTTGATTCTAGAGTCAGTCTTTCCTCATATCCCATAATCCTTTTGTGCTCTTCTTACCCTCTCTGCTTTCCCAGCTAGCATGTAAGGGAAGCTTTAGGTTATTACTTTCCACATATTCAAGGTCATATTGCCTCCTCACCCTGAAGTGAACATTATTTGTGTGAACCGGCATCTGTTTTTCATTTGCTGCTTTCTTATTCTTATCCCATCACCTCATAAACTTGCTCTCTTGACATGTCCTTAGCTTGCATTTTATTCTGAAATAGTATTAATATGCTAACACTTGATTTGAATAGCCATAGGCACTGTTTACAACCATGTCCTATAAATATGTCAATTTACTTAGCTTATTTTATACAGGAATTGGGGGAAAGCTTCTATATTCTTATATGTTTTATTAATGTGATTAATTTTATATTTTTCCAGGATTGCCTTATTCAATGAAGCAAGCTGGCTTTCCTCTGGGAATATTGCTTTTATTCGGAGTTTCATATGTTACAGGTAAAATACTATGTAATTGCTTTTTCCTGCAACTTAAATCTTGCAATGATGACTACACACACACACACACACACACACACACACACAATAATTGAATTTTCTAATTAAGGAGTGCATCAAATAATCCTAAAGAATTCAGACATTTATGTCTGAGAAGATTTACTTTTCCTGCTAATCCTCTGAACAGATTAGAAAAGCATTATATATCACCAAGCCTAAATCCTTTTCATGCGCCTTTTCCACTGTATGCAGGGAGTGGTAGATGAGGGAGTCATTTTAAAGGCTGATTAGGCTGAAAGAGACTGCTTTGAAAGTGTAGACATCAGACCTTCCTTTCCCACAAAAACCTTAAGCAGGTGCACATGAATGAGCAACCTTTTCTAGCTATTTTTGTGCAGGTAGAACTTAAAGACCTGGTGCTCAACCAGCAGGGCTCACCACCCACTCCCCACCTCTCCCGTGCCTGCCCAGGCTCCCTGCCTGCCGCTCTCTTTCAGGGCAGCAATAACGTGCTTCTGTATCACTTCTCTTCTGCTTCCCCCTTTTCATGTAATGGGTTCACTCACACTCACGTTTTGCCTTTCTTCCATCTGAGTGCAGGTTTTACAACTCATAATCACCTCCTCTTCCTGCTGTTCTCATCCCTGCCCTGTCACCCCACCAGCTCACCTCATGACAATCACAGGGTCCTTCCTCTACCTTGGGATCACCGTGAAAAAGGCAGTGATCACAAACAGATACCACCTGCAGTGGCTGTTTTGAAGGTGGCCACTATGTGTGGTCTTAGATGCCCTTTTACCAAGGAATGCAAAACACCTCAGCCTTGTTTTTTCAGTGTTGACCTGTCTCTCAGTGGCACCATGTTCCTGTGAGGTTATGATCCCCAGCCACCATTTCCCCACAGCCTTCAGCCAATAACTGACTGATAGGAAAGCAAAAGCTGTGCACCCGAGAGCACCCACACACCTGCCCCCCACACCCACACCCCCACCCCCACCCCCAACCGGAGAGACCAGTGCATGTTGCAGGTGCAGCAAGTCTCCACCGGAGACCACCTCTGTGCTGAACTGTTTCCCCTGCCCTATCCTGTCACTCCCATTCTCTTGAAGAGCACTCCCTCAAAGTCCCTCGCCCGAGAATCTCTGACCCAGCTCTGCTTCCAGAGACCCTGACCAAGATGCCATGCCGTCAAAAAAAATCTCAGGTTTCTAAGACCCTCCTGTAACTGCCATTTCTCCCCCCTCAGGCTGAGGAAGAGAGAGTAAAGCATGCCATAGATACCAAAGTCAGGGCTGCAGAAGCACAGGACTGCCTTCCTCCCTCCTTTCTTCTCACCACCTGTTCTCCCCAAACCTAGGCTGCTTTGAGCTTCTACAGCTCTTACTTTGTGGCTTAAGACCCATAACATAGTAACGTGGGACCTGTAACATTGTGCTTATTCAGTGTTGCTGGTGTTTAAAATTTGCACTCCATTCATGAGAATATTCATCACACTAAAAAATCCCATTCAAGGATTACACTTGTTTTTAATTTCCTGTTTCCCAGTCAGTCAGCACTGACAGATAATTAATTTCCACCCAGGCATAATAACCATGGCTTATTTAAGTACACTGTAAACATTTATGCACACTGTAAACCAGTAGATAGAAAAAAATTTAAAAATATATGTCACCTAAGAATTAAATACTTGAGGTGAATTAAGTCACATTATGCACAAATTAATCATAATGTGAATAACTTTCTCAACTAATGCTATGCATAAACTTAACAGCAATGCCTGTGAGCAGCCCTTTGCAAAGTCATATATTGCAAATTTATTAATCTGTAGAAATAGTTACTCTTGTTAGTTCAGTTGTATGATCAAAATCTTTAAATAATTTTGATGAATAAAGGATGACCACCCAGAAGCAAAAAATGTATAGACTATGATTCACTTTATTTCTTAATTAGGCTTTTAAGAGAAAACTCTACAAGTAGGGTATTATACTGAATTTTTCTTTAAATTGACACTTAAATGGCACAAGGGTTTTTCTTTATAATTATTCTTTTGTCTTTTTAAGGCCTCTAGTGAGATATGTCCAGCTCAGCAGGTAGTTTTTCTAAGTTCTGTTTTCATGTTTGTGAAATGTTGGGGAATAAGAACAAATTATTTACAACAAATGCTTTCTTTTAATTTGCTTTAAGATTTTCATATTTGTTGATTAGAGTGTAATAACTTTTATTGTCCAAACATACATACTGATTTAAAAGAAAATTTTTATGTTGAATGACATGGACTCATTCATGGATTTATCTAAAATTTCCATGCAATATATTTGAAGTGAGATCAAAATGTTATAGCGATTGATATTCCAGATTCCTAAAGCTCTTAAGATATATACTTATAGCTTGTATGTTACAAGTAGGGAAACACATTTATTACTGACTAAATTCTTGGCAAATTGTTAACTTTAAGCAATGTATTTTGAACTTCTATAAAAATCAGCATTCTCACCCCAAGCATACGGTTCTTCACCAAAACTTCACAACATCAATGAAACTGGTTACCTCCTCTCTGTGACTGAAGTCCTCATTCATTCTCTTCATTGGTCAATAAGTTGCTGTTGAGTTTTCCTGCCTTTAGCATCTGACCATTTCCTGATGAGTCTTCCATACTGCTGCAAAATTACCTTCATAAAACCTCAGTCTGGTCTCTCTCATGTCCCCAGTCAAGGCATTCCAAGACTGTATAATGACAATAGAAAAAAAAGTTATTGCATTCAAACTCCTTCATAGCTCAGGCACAATCTGAACTTTACATTTCATCTCCAATTAATCTAACTTCTTTCATATAGTCACCAACATTACCATGTGTAGAAGTTATGTTTTAGTCATTCTAGACTATTCCATTCCCTGTAGAATGTGCTTTCATGCTGCCTTCCCATGGATAGTCTCCCTGCTTGACATTCTTTTTCTTCTCTACCTGGTGAAATCCTGTATCCAAGGCCTATTCCTCTGTGAAGTTTTTCCTGGTTTTAAACAAAGGCAATATAACTAATTGCTATGTTCTTTGTGCTTACAGAGTATTTAAAAATATACTCATTAGGCCATTTATCACATTAAATTTAATCACATATGTAGACATCTAGCAATCCTGCTATATTGATTCATTCAACAAATATTTAGTGAGACTGCTGCTGCTGTATCAGTGAAGAACATTATTCCTGCCTGGAGGAATGAAGCTCACAATGTACTCTCAGGCAGACAAAAAACAGAATTATAATACTTTATGAAAAATACCATATTAGAAATATGGGCAAGATGATAGGGATACTGGAATTTAACCCAGTCTCAAAGGAGCAGGCATATTTTGGGGACAAATAGACACCTCCACTGACTGTTTATAAGTGAGCAAAGAAAATGGAAGGGTGTTCTAAGCAGATGGAAATGTGGAGATGCAAAAGGGAACTGTGTGAGTGATTGCGTCTGCTTAAGCATAGGGTTGATGTTTGTAAGTGGAAAGGGAGGAAGTTAGAGGTTTGCAGAGGCATTTATGAAGGCTCCCATGTAATGATAATCATTACCACTTCCTGAGGACTGGCTTGATGCTGAGGGTAATGCAGCCACTGTACTTAATCCTGACTCCATGAAGTAGTTATTAGTGTTCCACTTTGATGGAGAAGGAAATTGAGACTTTAACAGGTTAAAATGACTTGCTCAAGGTCAGCACTTACTGGCAACAGAGTTGAAACTTTGATTGAGTGCATGGACTTTGGAGTCAGACTACCAGGATCTGAGTCCCAACTCTTCCTTTCTAGCTCTGTGAAGTTCAGCGATTTGCTTAACCTTTTGTGCCTCGCTTTTCTCATCTATTAAAGGGGGAGTGGAGGGTAATAATTGCACCTACTTAGAGATGTTGAGAAGGTTAAATGAGTTAATATGCATAAAGCATTTAGGAAAAAGCTTGGCACACAAAAAGTGTTGTGAAAGTATCTGCTAGTATTTCTGCGGTTCTTCTCATTGTTATTATTATCAGACTCCAGATACAGTGCTTTTTCCACCTATAGAAAATAGCCAAAAGTAGCACAAGCTCTCATTCATTTAGTCTCCATAACATGCCAGGTATTGTGGTAGACATGTAAACATCATAATCCTCATAGACTCTTCTGTGAGGTTTGGTGTATTGTCTTACTTTACAGATGAGACTCAAGAAAGTGAAGTCTTCCACCCAATATCATATAACTAATAAATAATTTTTTCTGCCTCATGAAAAGGGTTTTTTTTTTTATCCAAAAGTATTAGAGGATTCCCCTGGAGGATTTTAAGCAGAAGACAAGATCAGATTTATGTTGTGGTCAAATCCACCTGGTAGAGCAGGGATGTCGAGAAAATCTTTGTAGGGTGGGAATGTTAAAATTGTTTTGAAAAGGGGCTAGATTGGTAGATGAGGGAACTATGAGGAGTTTTCACAGTAATCAGGTGAGAAGTGATAAAACCCTAAAATAAAGTAGATTAGAGATTAGAAGTGAGGGGATACCATTGAATAATTTATGATGCAATAGTTAATGGATTTGGTGACCAAAAGAATGTAGCAGGTGATGGGTAATGAGAAGTCTAGGGTAATGCTCAAATTTCTGTTGGTACTGTTCACAGTTTAGAGAAATATAGATGGAGAAGCGGGTTCCAGAACAAACATATAAATTAGAATTTGGATATTTAAAATCAAGATGTCTATGAGATCTCCAAGATAAAATGTTTATTAGATAGCTAGATATCGAGATCTGGAGTTTTGGAGGAGTCTGGGTTGAAGATACAATTTTAGGGATTAATGACATCTGTGTGAAAATTAAAGCAGCAGGCATGAATAAGATCACAGTTGGACATTTTGTTTTTTGTTTTTTGTTTTTTGTTTTTTTTTAAAGATTTCATTTATTTATTCGACAGAGAGAGACAGCCAGTGAGAGAGGGAACACAAGCAGGGGGAGTGGGAGAGGAAGAAGCAGGCTCAGAGCGGAAGAGCCTGATGTGGGACTCGATCCCATAACGCCGGGATCACGCCCTGAGCCGAAGGTAGACGATTAACCGCTGTGCCACCCAGGCGCCCCACAGTTGGACATTTTGAAGAGTGAGAAAAAAGTCCAAGAATTCATGTTCTAAACCGAGTAAAAGAAATTGGTGAAAAACTATATATGATTAGTCAAAAAGGTAGGAGGAAATCCAAAAGAAATTGATGTCACAAAGGCCAGGGGAAGGTGATTGAAGAAGAGGAGAATAGTAAACAGAAAAAACAAAAACAAAAAACCCTGCTACCAAAATAGCAAATTAGATTAAGATTTAGGAGGTATCCATTGGATTTATCCACTTGGAACTCATTGGTGAATTTGTTGCAAGAAGATTCAACGATGTGGGAGGGAATCAAGGTGGAAAGCACATTGCAATGATTTCTATTTTCTTCTTTGTATTTTAATGCATTTCCAAATTATTTAAAGGATAAAAAAAATCAACTGTGATGGAAGCATGAGTGAGAGAAGAGAAAAAACAAGAATCACACACTGTGCATAGCTGTGTACCCAGCACAACTTCAGTGTCGTTCATTAAGTGCTCAAAAAACATTTGAGTTAAGTGGAAAAAAAAAAAAGGAGAGAGTAACTCTTAATTATATAATTTCTGTATATTTGCGTCTTAAATTCCAACTCTAAAATGAGGGCTTAAATCTTTAAAATGTAAATTAAAAAGATTCTTGGAGTTTTCTCTTAACCATAACTATAAATAAAGTTACTAGTTGTACTTTGTTATCAAACAAATGATCTGATTCTCCTCAATTTATTTTTTTCTGAATGTTTACACATCACTTTTCATTCTCAGTTTTCACACATTGAACGTCTATGAAATATCTGATTACCTACATTCTGCTGCTTGGAGAGTTGAGATGCTTCCTGTTAATAGTCGTTACAGTAGTTAGGAAAGTAAAAACTGATGCTTTCGCTCTAGTCTGCGTACCTTCTTCTGTCCAGTTCATTGCACAGATATGTTAAGTGTATTTGCATCTCAGTTGAAAAATATATAACTGGAAACAGAACTGTTTCATGAAAGGTAATGTTTTATGAAAGGAAACTAAGCCTTGCCAAGCCAACTGACTGTAGCATTAAATTAAATTCTTCATGGTTTCTCTTTCTTTAAGTCAAAATACAAAAAAAACTTTTATATTAAATGTAATCTGACATTTGCTTAATGGCTGTTTTTGCCACAGACTTTTCCCTTGTTTTATTGATAAAAGGAGGGGCCCTCTCTGGAACAGACACTTACCAATCTTTGGTCAATAAAACCTTTGGCTTTCCAGGATACCTCCTCCTCTCTATTCTTCAGTTTTTTTATCCTTTTATAGGTAAGTTGAATGTGAAAATGAAAAGCATAACTCTTTCATAAACTTACAACTATTTCTGAAGAAGGTTGTTTTAGTAGGAGATTAAAAGTGAATAGTTAAAACAATAGATTTCTTCCAAGGCTGAAATATGGTTTTTTTTGAAAACCTTAGGGTTTGTGGAAGCCATGTACAAGGCCAGCATGTAATTTGAAATTTGTACTGTAATGGTGAACATGTCCCCTAGCACTTCTTAGGTAAATTGTTAACATTCAGCAATGACCAAATTGACATCATTTTTTAAGTCAGTAATACAGAAGCTATTGGTCAAACCATTAGCTCCTTATGTCTCCATGGAAGGCTAAGAATGTATTTTCCCAAAATCTGACTTTTTCAAATGAGGGGATATTAGGGAGCCTTCACAATTTTCTATTATCGTTCCTCACTTTGAGCAATGCATGTGTTCCTGAAAACATATGCGGAAACTGAGCTTTAGTGAAAAAACAAATCACATTTTAAATGACAATGGAAACTCACTATTATTTAAAGTTGTTCTGGAAAGAATCAATTCATGAAGTGAAAATGTTTTTGTAATATAAATTGATATTCTCCCATATATTTGCTGTCTAGTTATTTTTGAAATTATACATATTTGTAATCACAATATATATTGAAAGAAGTAGGATTATGCTAATCGTTGGGAATAACTGATTACTTTCAAAATAGTTAACGGGTATTAAGGAGGGCACTTGTGATGGGCACCAGATGTTGTATGGAAGTGATGAATCACTAAACTCTAAACCTGAAACTAATATTACACTGTATGTTAAGTAACTGGAATTTTAATAAAAACTTGGAGAAAAAAATAAAAGTGCTAAATGCAAAAGGAAAAAAAAATCAAAATATTCAAGATGGAATATGCGATAGCTTCTTGGTGACTATATTGTTTTAATTATGTTTTAGCTATGATAAGTTACAACATAATAACTGGAGATACTTTGAGCAAAATTTTCCAGAGAATCCCAGGAGGTGAGTCAATGTATTTATTTTATGTATTATTCATAGTTGATGTGGGTCATAATAATTTATAAGCAAAATATTTGCAAGTGGAAGAATTGGATGACTTCAAGTATCTGGCAATATCCATGATCCATTCTGATCCTAAAGCATTAATCTACTTTTATAGATAATTTAGTTCTTATTTAGCTGTATAAAGGATATCATTATTATTCACATTCTTAAAATACTTTGTATTTTAAATCTTATGCTACATATCACCAACTCTACGTAGTAACATTTTTCATGTACTCTTTTTACTATGCCATTTCTAAAATAAGCAAGCTGACATTTTTTTCTCCATTATTTGTATTAAGGTATAATTTAATACAGTAAAATTAGCCCTTTTTAATGTTTAATTGTGTAACATGTAGTTTGACAAATGCATACAGTCATCCATCCACAACCACAATCAAAATACAGAACAATTCCATCACCCACCTTTCAAAATTTTCCTTATTTCCCTGTGTAGTCAAACCCTCCCTCATCTACAGCTCCTGGCAACCACTGATCTGATTTCTCTCCCTAGTTTTGTTTTTCCCAGAATGACAAATAAATGGCATCACATAGCATGTAGCCTTTCAAGTCTGGCATCCTTCACTTAGTATAGTGCATTTGAGACTCACCCAAATGAATCAGTATCAGTAGTTTGCTTTTTTTTTTTTTTAATTGCTGAGGAGTATTCCATCATATGAAGTACAACAGTTTATCTGTCCCTCAGTGGAGGGACATTTGGGTTGTTTCATTTGTCATGATTCTGAAAAACCATTATGAACATTTCAAGCAGACCTTTTCAACATGTGCCACAACCCCATTCCCTATTCAACCTTTCAGCATATTACGGCAATTTGAATAATTCAGAGATCATGAGTCTTTTTGTTTTGAAGAGTTTCTCACCTACTCTATAGTTATCATAGTTGAGAGTGATGCAAAAACACCTTTCCTCTTAGTGCAGAATCACTCCTTCTAGAGACATACAAACCAAAAAAAAAAAAAAAAAAAAAAAACCACCTTAAAACTAGAAATTGCACCTATTCCTTTCACAGAGTTTAGTGGAAATGGAAACCAGGGAGACTTGACCATTAAATAACAGACCCACTGCTTGCTTGCTGTGTGACCTTGAGAAGGTTAATGCCCTCTTTGAGTTTTAGTTTCTTCATCTCTAAATTCTAGAGTATCACCTGCTTCATAGAATTATTGTGTGAAACAACACAGGGAATATAGACAGTGCTTCGCATATAGTAGGCTCGCCCAACACTGTTAGCTCTTAGCAGCAGCTTCCGTTCTAGCCCCCAACTACAAATCATGTTTTCATAAACTGAGATCATGTGAGTGGATAGAATGCTAAGGAAAAATGCAAAGAATATAATGTCATATATAAAATATGACCTAATTATGTAAATTTTCTATTTTCATAAACAACTACGGAAAAAAACAAGAAAAAATATATTCAATGTAAACTGTGATTATCTTTTAATTGCAGGATTCATGAGATTTTTTTTTGTTTCCTTTGTTGTTTGGTTTTTCAAAGGATCATATGTAAATTTAGAAAAAATCTTTTTATCACTTTATTTTCACTTAAAATGCTTATTCAGGTATATTTTTGTGAGACGATCTCATCATTGGATCCTTATTTTATTTTATTTTATTTTAAAGATTTTATTTATTTATTTGACAGAGAGCGACAGCCAGCGAGAGAGGGAACACAGGCAGGGGGAGTGGGAGAGGAAGAAGCAGGCCCCCAGAGAAGGAGCCTGATGTGGGGCTCAATCCCAGAACACTGGGATCACGCCCCGAGCCAAAGGCAGACGCTTAACGACTGCACCACCCAGGCGCCCTGGAAATCTATGTTTTCTATCAAACATATTGGTAAAGCAAATGATTTGAAAGGGTAAACAGAAACAAATATACAAATTATTTAATTCAAGTTATACTTACCAAAAATATGTAAATAGTTGAATTCAAGGTTTCTGGAACTTGAACTTCCTATTTTAGTGTTTCGATTTGCAACTTTATGTTGATTGTTTAGTTATATCTGAGTTAAGCAAATATTCATGATTATTTTATTATAGTACGTACGTGTGTGTCACATTTATACCACTTCAAATCTGCATCTGGGAACTTCCCTGCAAGTTAGTGTATTAACTATATAAGAAAATAAGTCTCACTTACTTTTCCCGGTAATAGCTTGCTTGCTTGCTTGCTTGCTTTTTTTCTTTCTTTTTTTTTTTTAACTCACTCACTTATTCTACAGACCTTAGACTTTGCAGAAATTTATGAACAAAGACATGGTACCAGTGGGGACATTTCAAAAACATAATCATATGATCTCTGAAGGAATTCAATATGAGCTAAAAAACGTAAGCAGTGGTATCTTCCTTGGAATAGATATATAGCTCCCAAAGTTAATACTGTGATTAGCACAGCCTTAAAAATATATAAATCATTATAAGTATCTTTTATTTTATGTTTACAACTTTTTAAAAAAGATTTTATGTATTTATTTGTCAGAGAGAGAGACAGAACAAGCAGGGGGAGCAGGAGACAGAGGGAGTAGCAGACTCCCCGCTGAACAGGGAGCCCAATGTAGGACTCAATCCCAGGACCCTGGGATCATGACCTGAGCCGAAGGCAGATGCTTAACCAACTGAGCCACCTAGGCGCCCCTTATGTTTACATCTTTTGCTTATATGTGATGATAGGCACACATGCACACACACACCCCCAACACACACACAATTATGTACTCATGTGACAATCAAGACTCTGTAGGGTATACTGGTTTCAGCAGAGCTTCCCGATTAGTTTTCTGTATTGCTTCTGTCTACTATACTTCAGGGAAACCTCTTCTTTCTCAACAAAAGTATAGAAATAGAATATTTTTATCTAAAACTTGAGTCTTTTTTTTTAAAGATTTTATTTATTTATTTGACAGAGAGAGAGACAGCAAGAGAGGGAACACAAGCAGGGGGAGTGGGAGAGGAAGAAGCAGGCTTCGCAGTGGAGCAAGGTGCCTGATGCGGGGCGCAATGCACAGCTCAATCCCAGGACCCTGGGATCATGCCCTGAGCCAAAGGCAGACGCTTAAAGACTGAGCCACCCAGGTGCCCCTAAAACTTGAGTCTGGAAATTTCAAGCTCTACTGTTCAAGTCTCTCTAGGATATAGAAGTTAAAAAAAAAAAAAAGCCTCAGAACATACCCTCTCCTGATGTAGCTTACTTCCTATAGAAGGGATTTGCCATGAGAGGGTTTTGGACAGACTGACATCATGTTTTTAGCCTTGGGGAAGGATCTCTGTACCTTCTAGGTACAGAGTATGAAGGTATACTCTAAGGGGACAAAGGAAGGGTAGAAGCAGGAAAACTGATTAGGAGGCTATTAAAATAATTGGAATGCAAAATATTATAAGATTATTTGAACTATAGGTTCATCCTTAAGTTATTTTGTATTTACATTTTTGTGAATTATTTCTATTTTTACATGGTTTTATGGAATTTATTTACTCAAAATCTTTGTCATTTAGATAACATTTGAAGTTATTTAAGTCATTTTTGCACTTAAATATTTGACTGCTTACTTGTATTGCTGGTGTGTTAATTTATACCTATAAAGATTTTATAATATTTATTATGTTTTAGTTGACCCTGAAAACTTGCTTATTGGTCGCCACTTCATTATTGTGCTTTCCACGGCTGCCTTTACCCTGCCTTTGTCCTTGTATCGAGATATAGCGAAGCTTGGAAAGGTAACTTATATCTTAAAAAGGCTCAGAAATGCACTTTGTTACCTGCACTAATTTTGTCAAACTACTGTCTATGTGGCCAAGTTCTTAATTATAGTATTTATCTTAGTTTCTTTCTTACCTTTCTTTCTAAGGTAGATACTCTGATGTCAGACACCATACTTTTAATTTAGAAAATAAAAAGAACTATACTTACACCAAGTCTAATTTACTGAAAAAATGTTGTATCATTTTTTTTTTATAGATAGTAGTTTAAACAATTTAAAGTTAGACTAAGTTTAAGACGTATGGATGAATCTCTTCACTGGCTCAAAAATTTTTTTTAAACTATAGTGTGTTTCATCCATTGAATTTAAATATCAATGTGTCATTGATTAATTCATGAAAATTTGGCCAGTGTATACGATTCTTATTGCTAAAGAAAGTGATGATGCATTTCTAATGAAACCAACCAAAAAATTATTCAAGTCACCATATAGGCTCGCCTGCATGGACTAGCCTTTATCTGCCTGTATTTTTATTTCCTTACTCTCAAGGAGTGTTGGAGTGTTTGTATTTTACACAAAATACTATTGGCATTATATTTACATTCTGCCAAGCATTCTGATGAAAAATTTTTAAAAAGAGTTATTTATATATTTTTATGTTCTAATTTGAAAAGTCCAACAGGCAAGTGAATTTTGCTTTTCACTGTGATGTTTCATGTGTATCCACAGTTATGGATCCTTCCTTAAGGATCCTGTTATGGATCCTATTTCCCAGAGTCCTTCCAGGTAAAGCTGAGAGTGGAGATGATGTTCCAAAGTATTCTGACCACTCTATCTTTGTTCCCTAACAGACTTGCAGAAATAATCATGAGTCTATCAAAAGCAGCTTTTTTGTGAATTATCTGAAATGGCTGAACAATTTTCCATTTCACGTGTTGTAGACATAAATGTTATCTTCTGAGAGCAGAAGGCCAGGCATTTATGAAAAGAAAGCTAATATTCTATCATATTATTAATACCTGAACATTTTTACCGGTGTCCCTTAAAAGTGTCATACTGTAATATTTAAATAAATCTCCCAGTGAGCAAACCCAGAGTAGTTAGGAGCCCTGATCTGGAGTTAGGGGGTTTGCATTTGAATTTTCCCTCTCTCATTTTTTAACCATGTGACCTTGGGAGTGTTACTTAAAAATCCCATCCTCGGGACTCATAACAGAACCTTCTTTCTAGTTAAAAACTAACAATCAGGGAAACAAGGTTAATGATAACTAAATGAAATAAAAGCAACTTTACATTATGTTTTTCTTATTAGAGAAAGAAGTCTAAAATGTGCTCATCCATTAAAAAATTAAGGACAGAAACACAGACCTAATAATGAGTGCACAGATCACATATACACACAGACCAGTTTATATTTTAACTAGCTGAAATAGTGACAGAATAGAAAGGAAAAAAAAAAAAGACTTTAGAAACACAGACCAAAGGGCAAAATCAAATAGGAAAAATAGACTAACAGAGCTAGAGAACAGAAAGAAAAAAGGAGATGCACCCCAAAAATATGTGTGAGTGGGTGTGTGTGTGTGGGGATCCTGTCTTGATAGGGAGAGGGTAAGGTAAAGACAGAAGCAGAAGAAGCAATTATAGATAGAAAAAAAGCACAAGTCAACACCAAAATAGGACTTGAAGAAAAAAGAAAACAACTTCCCTTTGACTTTTATAAACAAAAATCGCCAGTTTTGTATTCTATACAGTAAGCCACTAAAAAAATTAAAGCCATGTTGCAAGATTAGTCATAAATGATACTTGCCTTCCTATTTGGGGGAAAAAAATAATACTATGGTCTGATAAAAAGTTACATGCCTGAGATTATCAACAACAGTCTATAAGAAAAAACTACTATAGGATACTATAAACAAAAGCTGTATATATGTTTACTCATGTAAAAAGAGAAACACTTAATATTTTCAATATAGTAATCTCTCTTCCAAACTGACAATATCTTTACATTTTCTTTTGCAGATCTCTTTTCTTTCAACAGTTTTAACAACTCTGATTCTTGGAATTGTAATAGCAAGGGTAGTCTCATTGGGTCCATACATGTAAGTTTTGATGCTCTATTGGTTAGTCTTTAATTTATAGCCTTTGCATAAATACTTATATGACATATTGTAAATGCCAAAATATAAAGTAATCATGGTACCAGAAGCACCATTTATCTTCAGTATTTGACAAAATGAGAGAAGATAATTACATCTAAGTAGACAGGCATTTTTCATTGGGCTGCTGCATGGCTGATGAGATTAAACTGAGTTTACTCAGTTTACTTACTGGTCCTAAGAATTAGAATAAGGAAGAGATTTTGAATAGTTAGAAATAGGAACAAAGTAGAGCGCTCGGGAGTGAAAATGGTAAATGGCAGAAATTTTTATAACTACCCCAGAGATGGATTTGTTAACAAAGTTTCACCAACATAGGCTGAAATGAGAAGAATAAAGAATATAGTGGAAGTTTTCTCCGTTACAGGATACATAATCACTTTGCAAACCACCCTTTATTCTCTACTAAGATTATATTCTTTGATTATTTTGTGTTAAAATGCTTTGTCATTTGTGAACTGATGGTGATAGCTGTGAATGTTACCTGTGAGGGGGGGAAAGGAAAGGAAACCTGTTGAATAACTATCTGTGACAACGTGGTTCCCAAGGTAACTTCTTTTTTCTATTGGTTAATTGTTCTGCAAGATCACATCATTTTCAACTTCATGTGCTTATGTCTGGCTTTTTAGTCTACCAAGAAAGTTCCAAAAATTATGCCTCAAATTTATTTGGAAGGAATTATGAAACATCTTGTCTAATTATATTTGATCTAAACTTTACTTTGAAAAAAAACACCTATTTTTTTTAAAGGATTGAAATAAAAGAGAAAAACATAAATACCTATCGTGTTTATATTAATGTTCTCTTCAGCTAACTGAATCCCAGTTAGTAGTTGTATTAGCTTGGGCTGCCAGAACAAAATACTATAGGGGTCTTAAACAACAGAAGTTTATTTTCTCATAGTTCTGGAGGCCGCCAGCATGGTCAGGTTTTGGTAAGACGTCTCTTCCTAGTTGCAAAAAGCTGCCTTCCTGCTGTGTCTTCTTCGCAAGGCAGACAGTGAGAGAGACAGCAAGCTCTCTCCGGTATCTCTACTTATAAGGACACTAATCCCATCAAGAATGCCCTGCCCTTAAGACCTCCTCTAACCCTAATTATCTCCCAAAGTCCCCATCTCCAGATACCATCACAAAGGGCCTCTAGCTTCAATATACGGATTTTTGGAGGGGATGCAATTCAATCCTTAGCAACAGCAGTTTTGAAACGCACCCAGTTTCTTTCACTGTGGCCATTTATTCTCTCATTTAGTGAACGCTTGCTGAATGCCTGTTGTTTCTAGCTATTTTGCTGCACCCTGAGAGAAAAAGAGCAGAGAAGCGTTAAGTCAGCACCTGTTGCAAGTTGTTCACAATCAAGTAGTGAACATTTTAAAAACAAAACAGAAGAAAAAGAAACAGCAGTGCAGTAGAAGTGCAAAACAGAAGCATTAGAGCAGGAGCAGCACCAAGGAAGAGAGTGCTCAAATAGTTCGTCTGAATCAGGAAGGGCTTCCTGGAGGAAAAAAAATACGATCTGGGTGTTTTGAAAGATGAATAGGAATTTTTTCAGATAGATGAAAGTGTAAAGGCATTCCCGGCCCAGAAAAGGTAAGGATAAAAGCACAAAAGCATATGCCAAATTCTACGCACATTTATTTAGTATCTACTGCATTGATACTGTATTCATCTCTGATTTTCAAAAGCTGAATTTATGCAACAAAAAGCTAATAAGTATATTGAACAGAATATAATACAATACAGTAATTGTTGGTTGATGTTTTTAATTGTGTAAGACAGAACTTTTTTTTTAAGACTTTATTTATTTGACAGAGAGAGAGAGAGCACAAGCAGGGGAAGCTGCAGAGGGAGAGGGAGAAGCAGGCTCCTTGCGGAGCAGGGAGCCCGATGCAGGGCTCCATCCCAGGACCTTGGGATCAGGACCTGAGCTGAAGGCAGACGCTTAACTAACTGAGCCGCTCAGGCGTCCCAAGACAGAACTTTTTAAATTGAGCTTTTATTATAAAAAGTGATTCTAGAGAATAAATTATTAGGTTATAATAGAAGGTCTTATAGATATGGCAAATATAGTACTGTGAGGCAATATTGAGGAAAAAACCCAACTAGCTAAAAGTTGGAGATTAATAAATTAATCATTAACTGAGCCCCAAGGGGACAGTTTAAAACAATGATTTTCAGCTCTAGCATCACGTTAGAATTACCTGAGTAGCTTTAAAAAATACTGATGCCAGGGCCCACCTGCAGAGATTCTGAGGGACTTGGTCTAAGAACCAATTCATTATTGAACAGCTGTGAGTCTGTGAGCAAGCATCTAGAACTCTTGGTTTCAAGAGATTAAAATCATAAGTACACATTTGAACTGACATATCATTTCTAAAAATAGACCATAGATTTTGTGTTATTTTAGGCACTGTTGTGCCATTATTTTTCATGATTCAGTCTTCACTTATTGTTTTGGTACCTTTTTTTATACAACATGTGTGTGAGATACTATTGTGAATACAAAGAGAAAATATCTCTGCTCTCAGGGGGCTCACCGTTCAGTGGGGAAGATAAAGCAGCAAAATGACTGTCATATAGGCAAGCGTATCTTGATAGAAAGGAAAGAGGAAGGAGAGGCCACTTCCTGGTGGCGCTACGTGAATTGATTTTATGGCCAAAGAGCTATTAATTTCTGTTGTAAACAATATGTGGCCTGTATCTTTCAAAACTTCCTCTAGCAGTGATATCAGACTTCTCTGAGCCTTTGAAATTTTTCTAATAACAGGGATTATTTACTTAACTCTTTCAATATTTAGATGTTAAAGAAGTGTGTATTTTTTTTTTTTAATGCTGTGCCGCTTTTTATTTCTGTTTGAATACTACGGCAAACAACTTCTGTTTGTCCAGATTTACAATCAGGCTAATCAAATCCCATGTTCAAGGGCTGGCATAATAGCTAGTCAGGCAGGCTTCTTTCTGAAATATGACAGCCACGAATGCTTATAATCCATAAAACATGAGAAATTCAATACTCCATGTGTGTTTTTCCTCATTTTTGGTTCAGAGGAATGATCAGAAAAGCTGTACTTTTTCATAGGGCTTTTAAAATGGTATTTGGAAAAGATCTTTAAACCCACTATCAGAAAAGAGGAAGGTCTGTAATGGCTACTGCTGTTGACCTTGTTACTATGGAAACATCTTTTTAGTAGTTGTGTTTTAAAAAATAAAACATACAATTCAATTTCCTTTTCCATAACTCATAAGGCTATAAATTCTGCTTTTTGATATGATTTCAAATATCTTATAGTCCAATGACTTTCAGTTCTCTTTGGAAATAATGTTCATTTTTATTGTATTTTCTAACCTTTTGCTTTCTTAAAATCTGAGGTGGCAAGGCAATTTAATTGCTTTCTAGAAAGTGTGCCAGTATCAAAATGCAATGACAGTTCCTCCTTTCTTTCGAACTACAATTGGGGGCATTGTCACTGAGAAAACCTTCATTCTGTGCCTCATTAATATTCCATTCTTTACACTCAGAATGGAAATGATAGCATGCAGTTCAAATTTACAATTATTTTTTCTTCATCTAACATCTCTCTTATAGCATTGTAATCGTTCATGTGGTATTCCAAACGTAATTCCAAAAAGTGTATCCATACTTTCAGCAGGCATTTATGCACATAAAATATGCTATCTCTAAGGATCTCAAGACGTATTAGTTTCTTTACCCTTTATCCATTTTAGTCCTGAAGTTCTACAGTATGATGCTATACATAAAGCAGATCTAGAGGGAATTAAAGAAAGGATCAGAAAAAAATAGGTAAGACAGAGGACTAGTCCATATTTGAAAAAGGGAATCATTAGTTCTGTCAAATACTAGCCATTGATTTTTTTATGATTAGATTATTGCCCCCTTTTTGTTGCAAAAGACAGCAACCATAGAACCCTAACTGCTTAAAGCAGAAGAAAATGTATTGTCTCACATAACTTTAAAGTTCATGGGTATTCCTGTATTGAGATTTGGTTGGGTTTAGGAGTTTAATCAATTAAATCAGACATGGTTTCTCCTTTTTCACTTCACTTTGCTTCCTGTTTTGGCTCCAGTTTCTGAAAGACTCTCCTCTCTAAGCCAAAAGATGGAACCCAAGCCCCCAGGAGATCTTGAAAAGTTGTAATTGATAATATAGAGCAATCCTTAAAGAGGAACTAGGATGCTTCTTCTTCCTTTTGAAAAAATAAGATCAAGTACAGAGAGTAAAATATGGTTACATTCTGAAGACCAATGAAGGGCATTTGATTGTTCATGCCCAGTAGACTCTGTTTTTTGAGGGATGAGATTATTATCTGAGATCGTGGTAGACAAAGGTATGTTCAGAACCTGAATATTTTAGTCGGTTATATTTGGAAATTTCGTCATAGGAAGTGAGATGGGATCTACACAAAGGAATAAAATAATCACACTATATGCTAAATTATCTTTGTCTTTTATCTGTTTTCTTGTGTATTTTATGCCTTTCAGACAATTGTAAGCTCCATAAGAACAAGGATCACATTTGCTTTTTCCGTATCATATACCCATTATTCAGCACAGCTCCTGCACAGAATTAGAATTGCAGCAAAAAACTGTCAAATGATCACTTGAATAAACCAATGGGCCCTTGGGCCTTCTGCTTTTGGTTGATTCAACTTGGAAATTAACTAACCATAATTTTGAAGTAATGAGACAATTTAAAAATTATCCTGGGACAATAAAAATTTCATGCAAAAGCATTCCCTGTCAAAGAAAATTTTCCTAAACCTACTTCCATGCTAGCAAAATTAGCTAACTCATTTGCTAAAATATCATTTGACTCCCAAGTTCTGCAACACTGTTAGAATTAGTGGTATATTTAACCAGACAGATTGCCTACATGAAGCAACAAATAGAACCATCATTTGGCTTAAGTCTACATGCAAATAGGAAAAAACAGCTGCAAGACAATATATTCTCAGAGAAGATTAGTCCAGTCACTACGTTAGTGGAGCTGGAGGAATAGTCTAGGCTACTCTGTGTTAAGAACTTGTTCCACTCATTATCAATTATTTTTATAAATGGCTGCCATAGTGAGGTTTGCCACCTGTCTGTTATTTCCAGCAAGAAGCCAGACTGGTCTGTGGTATAAATTCATAACCAGAGAACAAAAATAGAGTAGCTCGTTCTTTCAGTCAACAAGCATTTATGAAATATCTAGCTGATGCCAGTCACTCATCTAGGTATTCGGGCTATGAAGATGAAGAAAGCACAGTCCCTGACCTTAGATACCTATAGTTTATGGATGGGGAAAGTAGATATTTGAAAGATAATTTCAATATAATAATTCATAGAATTATGGGAAAGTGCCTTGGAAACAGAGAAAGGGCCCTTAGCCCAACCTGGGCAGGCAGGTAATAATATTTCAAGATAAAAGAATATGTGATCTGCTGCTTGAAAAAGTGTACTAGTGTTAGTTGGATCCAAAAGGAAAGTGGAGAGAGGTTGGAAGCTATTGTTGGCGGAAATGTGTGAGGCTCAGACATGAAATATGTATAATGGCAGAAGCAGTTCAAGGTTCTAACACTGGGAGGGACCTAGAGAGGAGGGATACTGCCATTGGTTTGTGAGCAATCAAATGAAAATAAAATGCTTCCCTTGAGAATTTTCTCAAAAATTCTATTTTGCTTACATTACTCTTCAAATATATATTTTAGCACAGTTTTAATGACAGTCATGTCTCCATGTTACCTCATTTGAAAAACTACTGAAGATGGTACTTTCCTAATCCACTGATCCCCCATTCTCTCGTCACTACCACCTATGTAGCTTCTGTGTTTAAGAAGTAACTAGACCTTGGTGATTCTAAGCTGAAAGTTTGGAAAGACTGTGCAAAGAAATGATCATAGACAGGTTGGCAGAGACCAACAGGGGAAGTCAGCTACATGTATAGCGCTAAGGTATTTGATTTTGTTCTTTAGCCAATGGGGCATTGGAAGTTCTTTAGCAGGAGAGCAATTCTCTATATCAATGGACTCATTTTACAGCAGAGGAGAGGACAGATTGGAAGTGCAAAGGCTTGGAAGGAAGCTATCTATAGCAAGCATCCAGGCAAAAGACAACTGAACAGTATAAGCACAAGGCTGGTAGAAATGAAGAAGAGAAAGAAGAGAAAGGTGATGCCCAGGTGTCCAGCTTGGACAACCAGACTGTTGGATGGTCCAGAACTTACCATCAAAAGGAGAAAATGGGAGAGTGTCACTTTTTTTAGGATCTGGGGCTGTGAAGACCAATATAACACAGTCCCTTTCTGCAGGTCTCTTATAACTCACTGGGGGTGAGGTAGGGTGAATAAACACATAAAAGATAAACTCAATAAACTGTTTAATAGAATTATGAGCATGGTGCTATAGAAACACAGTGGAAGGACCTTAGCTTCTTTTAAGTTGTTAACTAGGAGAGGAAGCAGGTCTGGGAAAATCATAGTAAATGTTTAATATTTTAATATCTTGATTTTGAGTAAATCTTAGAGTGGGGAAGAAAACGAAGGAGAAGTCATTCAGTGTTTTGGAAATGCAAGTCGAGTTTAGGGAGAGTCTGGAAGACTGTACAGGAACAATGCATAAGGTGAAGAATGGTGTAACCCAAGGAGAACCCAGAAAAATAATTATCAGGAACTCACATCTGAAATTACATTTATTTTAATATAAATTCACATGGTATTTTAATTTAACAACATTTTGCGACAAACATAGTAGAGAACCAAACAACACTCACAATTCTAAGAAGTTTTCATTCCATTAAAAAGTGAAGTGTGCCCCCTCTCATCCACTCTCTGCCCTTTCAATTCCAACTCACAGAAACTGTTAACACCAAATTTTAAAGAGTTCACAGAGGAATTGGAGCCAATAGTGAGAAAAAAGGAAAAAGTAGGTAACAGAATAAGAATCAAAAGTGGTTGGTGTCCCGAATGGAAAACAGGAAGTATTTGTCATGTTTATGGTGCCAAGTTGTACAAACTTTTTATATGATTCATGTGAAAAAACAAAACTATATTTTGGCAAAAAAAAATCAACATAATGTTTTATGTAAATTTTAATTCAAGATTAGCTTTATGTAAAATTTGTTTTTTTAAAAAAGAATCAGCTTTGACGTTTAGAGTGATTCCCTGGAAGAACTTTCCTGAACAGCTTTATATGTTCACATAAATCACAATTGTTTATAGGAGAGAATCAGAAGAAACATGAGCTGGGAGCGAAGAGGTGGCAGGGAGCTGTCAGTTGATGCCCAAGCTGGGGAAATGGGCAGACCTACGTACATCATTAATAGCTTGTGGTGTGACAGGAAATGGGGAGCCTTTGTGTGCCAGCCAGACCACTTAACTCTCAGATGTGTCTGGTTGAAGAGGTCAATATATAAGTCTTTCTTAACAAAAACGCAGGCTCTGCCGAGATTATATGATCCAGGAGGTGCCTATGTGTAGCCCAAAAGAGTTTGGGCAGGTACCACAGAGAGGTGGGCGTTTGATCCTCCTGACAGAGGTCTGACGTTCTGGGGATCAGAAGCAATCCCCTTGAAGCTTGTTTTCATAAATGTGTGAAGACTGGAGATATATTTGATAGGACCTGCTTTCTGCTGCTTTGCCTTATTACTACTCAGCTGTTGTGGAGATAAGGTGGAGTTTGCCTTTCTAAATAGCATGAAATGTCTGAATCCAAGAATCCAAACTGAAATAATTTTGCAAAGTGAATTGATCTCCCCTAAACCTCCCCACTCCCATCCACCTCCACACCCACGAAGGGTTTCTGAAAAGAATATAACTAGGCATCTGACCGGATTTTTTAGAGTAAGGGAAGCATTCTTTTGGAAGTAATTTACCATACAAGGCTGCAAATTGCTATAAGCCAGTTTCTATTTTTGTTCATAGTAAAATACATTAAAACAGTTGAAACATTGAGCCTTAAATGATCTAAAGTCTATAGTAAGCCTCTGTTATGTTGCTTTGATCTATTTGAAGTTTTGTAAGACATATCATAGGATCTTGCTTCTTCCCGATATTGCTTTATTTGGATTTATTTTTTCCCAAAAGAATACATTCGCATATTTTTACACAGTCAAATATTACAAATGACTTTTAATGAAATAGAGATGCCTCATATCAACTCCTTTTCTATTTCAGCTATGTCTTTGACATTTACATCTTTACTTCTGCTTAATATGCTTGTAACTATTACTTCTGGATTCTCACTCTTTTCTTACATAGTAGATGAAGATTTCTCTCTCTCAAATTATCTTTCCTTTTAAAGGTAAAACAAGATGAAACCAGAGAGGGAGACAAACCATAAGAGGCTCTTAATCTTAGGAAACAAACTGAGGGTTGCTGTAGGGAAAGGGGGTGGAGGGTGGGGGTAACTGGGTGATGGACATTGGGGAGGGTATGTGTTGTGATGAGCACTGGGTATTATATAAGACTGATGAATCACAGATCTGTACTCCTGAAACAAATAATACATTATATGTTAATTAACTGAATTCAAATTTTAAAAATACTATAATAGATAAATAAAATATAGAACATTAAAGAAAGAAAGAAAGAAAGAAAGAAAGAAAGAAAGAAAGAAAGAAAGAAAGAAAGAAAGGGAGGCTGTCAATTCACTAACTCTATAAATTGATATTAATCTTTCATTTCCTTAGGAAGCTTTCAAAATTATCTGTTAAAACCACATATCAAGGTGAAATAGAGATGTGTAGATACATAAAGGATTTTTGTAAACTGAGTCAATACTACTCAAACACATGGACTGGTGAACTAATGCCAGTGGAGAAATCTAGCCTACTGCCTGTTTTTATACATCAGGTTTTATTGGACTACAGCCACACTCATTCTTTATAAGAAAGAAAGAAAGAAAGAAAGAAAGAAAGAAGAAATATATCTAAAGAAAAGATGAGTACAGGATGTCCACAGCATGGCCAACTAATCTTAATTTTTCTTCATGTACCAAAAAAAAAAAAAGGTAAAAAAAAATTATCTTTCCTTTTGACCATGCCCTAATATGTGGAGATATAATACCATGTTCAAAATTAGTTGTATTTCTCTTTTGGTACACTTTTTTCCCTAGAATGAACACTTGCTTTTGATTGTGATTTTTTTTAAAGATTTTATTTATTTATTTATTTATTTATTTATTTATTTATTTGAAAGAGAGAAAGAGAGGAGAGGGCACAGCAGGGGGAGCAGCAGAGGGAAAGGGAGTAGCAGGACCCTGGGATCATGACCTGAGCCACCCAGGTGCCCCTTTGATTGTGTTTTAACCATGTTTAGCTGGATGTCCAGTTTAGGTTTTGTTTTTTTTTTTAAGACTTCGAGTTTTTTGAAGCAGTTTTAAGTTCACAGCAAATTTAAGAGGAAGGCACAGAGATTTTCTGTATACTCACTACCCACATGCATGCATAACCTCCCCCTTATCCATATCCCCCACCAGAGTGGTGCACTGGTTGCAGTTGATGGACCCAGATTAGTACATCATAATCATCAAGGTCTATAGTTTATAAGAGTTCACTTTTGTGTTGTACATCCTGTGGGTTTGTACTAATGTATAATGCTATGTGTCCATCATTATATTATCATGCAGAGTATTTTCGCTGCCCTAAAAATCCCCTGTGCTCCACCTAGTCACACCCTTCCCCCAACCTCCAACCCTAAGCAACAATTGATCTGTTTTCTGTCTCCATAGTTTTGCCTCTTCCAGAATGAAATATAGTTGGAATCATACAGTGTGCATGTAGCCTTTTCAGAGTGGCTTCTTTCACTTAGCAATATGCATTTAAGATTTCTCCATGTCTTTTCATGGCTTAATAGTTCATTTCATCTTAGCACTGAATGATATTCCTAATATTCCATTGATTGGATGTACCACAGTCTATCTACTCACCTACTGAAGGACATCTTGGTTGCTTCCAAGATGTGGCCACTATGAATAAAGCTGCTGTTCAGGTTTTTGCGTGAACAGAGTTTTCAAATCCTTTGGTAAATAACAAGTTATGCAAGTGCTGGATTGTATGGTTAGAGTATGTTAGTTTTATAAGAAACCACGAAACTGTCTTCCAAAGCAGCTATATGATTTTGCATTCCCTCCAGTAATGAATGAGTCCCTTTTACGCCCCATCCTCATCCAGCATTTGGTGTTGTCAGTGTTCTGGATTTTGGCCATTCTGATAAGTGTGTAGTGGTATCTCAATATTGTTTTAATTTGCATTTCCTTGATGACATATGATATGGTGCAACTTTTCATACACTTATTTACCATCTGTATATATTCTCTGGTGAGGTATCTGTTAAGGTCTGTGGCCCATTTTTATGTGGATTGTTTGTGTTCTTACTGTTGAGTTTTAAGTGTTCCTTGTACGGTTTAGTAACAGTATTTCATGAGATGTGTCTTTTGCAATTATTTTCTCTTAGTTTAGCTTTTGATTTTGATCATTTTTGTTACTCCTTCCCCAAGTGCTCAAACATATCAGATAATCTACAAATATTATTTTTCTTGGAGGCCTCCCTCCCAGAGCCTTCCACCCCCTTGCTCCTTTCTGAATGGACTGACTTCCGTTTGCTGCCCCACTGTCATTCTATGCTTCCTTTTACCTCTTTTTTGTGTTAGATGCCTTATATCCAGGATCTCATGTCTTTAATTTTTCTTTATTTTCTCCATTTTCCCCGGCATTGCAACTATGACATGAATGGAGTAGACCTACTATACACATATACAGGTGGAGGATGATTAGAAAATTCTGTCTCAAAATGTATCCAATTACTGGATTATCTAATCCCCTTCTCTAGCTCTTAGTTTACAGCTGCTATTACACTCTTACTGGATTGAGAGATTAGGAAAGAAAAGAAAAAACAACTACCATGTGTACTGGCACTTAATTTAAAGCTTTGGGAAGAGATAGCTATGAAAAACAATGACTAAACTAAGATTTTATCTTGCTTTGCTGGGTATTTCTGCATTTCGCACCCAAAATTGGGAATTGATTATTTCTGCCTGTCCTTCTTGCATTCAGCAAAAGTTACTGTATCTTCTATATGGCAAAAATCATGAGAGAATATTTCCTATTGATCCAAAAACTATTAAACACACACACGCACTCACACACACATGCCTCAAGATTTTATATGTGTAAAGCCATTTCACCTTATTAAAACAAAATGCAGAACTTCCAAGTAATTCATGAGAGTGAAACTCTATAGTTTCCTGATCAGGTAGATAACCTCTGGCTGTCTCTAAGAAGGTAGTGCTAGGTGTTCAAGAAATGAACGTAAATGTCACTATACTTATATTTTATCAATGCCAATGATAAAATATAAATATATTCTTTCATAATCTTTCTCTGTGGTAAAAATACAAAAGGAAGAACTTTTATCTTAGCAATACTAACAGAACAAAACTCTTTCTATAATTTGAAATTGATATAACAAAAAACAATAAGAATAACCCTTAATTTGTGTATGTGTGCATGCTTGAGTGTATGTATAGATAGAATTTTTAAAATGTAAAAGGTTAATTTTAAACTTTTTCTTTCTTTTAATTGATTAGTCTAAGATATTATCTGGTGATTGAATAATCAGGCAGTTTGCCTCTCTATTCATTTTAGATGTCAAATATCTTCAGGTTTAATGAGTGCCCTCTTTTATTGAAAAATTTAATTATCTTCCATTGGTATCCACACCACTGTAGCAAAATTTATCATATCAACACAGAGCTACAGCTCATCCAGGGAGACTGATGGCTGGGCTAAGGTATAAACCCTGGAGGGAGTTGCGCAGCTTCACGTACCCTGAGATTATCGAAAATGGCCTTATGCATCTGGAGGTTGCACCAATTTGACAGACCCAATTGTGCAGAAAATTGGTCTATGGGATAGAACACTGAATATTTACTGTGAATATCCGAAGCATAAATGAATCATTTCATCTTTTCATCATTATCGACCAAATGACTGCCCATTTGGTAGCATGTATGTCTATTCTCAAGATTAATCATTCATTTATTTTCAGTAAAGTAGCTCATCTTCCTCAAGGTCCCTTCATTCTCGAAAAGAATATGAACACCATGATGAAGATCGCATTTGGTGTACTTGCAGATCCTTATAGCAGACTAAGACATGTATTGTTACTTTAATGATAACATAAGGAAAGGGAGACAGTGGAAGGAGGTCTCATCCAACACTGATTGTCCACTATAGAAGGCACTCATTCATTTTCTCATTTAACCCTATGTCAGATATGTAAATAGAATTATTAATATTGTTTCTGTTGAACAGAGAAAACTGAGACCAGTCTCATTAAGTAATCTGCCCCAAGGCACTCTGCTAGTATATCATAATGCTAAGATTTAAATCCAAGTCTCTCTGACCTCAAAACCTGGTTTTTTTTTTCCCCATTACAGCTTTCTGTATCCCATATGGTTTGTCTTAGTTGTGAGAAAGATTGTCCTTCACAGAGGAAATTAAGTTCATTATTGTTTTCGTTGTCCTTTATTGATATTAACCACAGTTTGCTCTATAGGCAGCAAATAATCACAGTAAATAAAAGAAGCAGGTAGGAACCACATAGAGGTAAAAAGCTAATCCATTCATCAGCAGGTAATAATAACACTTGCGGAAGAGACGCTATTGACCTCAGTGGACTAATTTCAGAACTATTGGCTTCCATTGCAAACTCTAGACACACACCAGTGAATGCAGTTGGTTTCAGTTCCTCAGGGAAATAAACTTCAACAGAAGCAATAGAAGAATCTAAAACAAAGAGGAATTGGAGAGTAGTTCTTATCTGGGGATTTCTTCTAGAAGAAAACTTGCCTCACTTTGTACAAAATAAGTATTCCAGAAGAGTTGTATGGTAATTAATGTTTGCGTTTGAATGATCATTTGAAAGCCATTCCCTGTTTATAGATAATTTAATGTGAATTAAAATTTAAAAAAAGAACTCAACCTATAATTTAACTATTTAATACAAATTAATTTAGTTGATTCATATTTTATAGTATTTCAGTATGACTCATCTATGTCTTTTCTGCCAGGTCTCTATCCATAATAGCAATTTCAATTTTTTTCTCCCAGTTTATTGTTTTGGGTTTTTTTTCTTTTTTTTTGCCTTTTTTTTTTATTTTGTAGACTCTATGATATCCATCGTTCTTTATAAGTTAACAAAGTATTTTTTCTGTTTATTTTTATTCTCAGCTCCTCCATTCTTCTACTTGCCCTTCAGAAAATTCAAGTGGTAAACAATACTGAAATATACAGCATAAGCTACACTATAGGAAAAACAGAATTTTTAAGATTTTATTTATTTATTTGACAGAGCGAAAGAACACAAACGGGGGAGAGGCAGAAGGAGAGAAAGAAACAGGACCCCTGCTGAGCAGGGACCCGGACAAGGCGACTTGATCCCAGGGGCCTTGATTCCAGGACCTCAGGATCATGACCTGAGGTGAAGGCAGACACTTAACCGACTGAGCCACCTGGGCACCCCTACACTATCGGAAAAAATTAAACCTCTTAGGTAATTTCTTTAATTCTTTTAGACCATTAGAAAATAATTCGGTTTCCCAGGGTGCCGGAATGGCTCAGTTGGTTAAGCATCTGCCTTCGGCTCAGGTCATGATCTTGGAGTCAACCCCCACCCC
>NW_024423343.1:64764163-64770474 GCF_017311325.1 Ursus maritimus
GTCATGATCTTGGAGTCAACCCCCACCCCACCCCCGCCCGCCGCCTCCCCCCCCCCCAGCCCCACCAAATTAGGCTCCCCACTCAGCAGGGAGTCTACTTCTCCCTAAGCCCCTCACCCTGCTCATACTCTTTCTCTGTCTCTCTCTCAAATAAATAAAACCCTTAAAAAAAAGTGAATTCACTTCTCTTACCCTAGACGTAATTATTATTCTTAAGTTGTTTTAAATTATTCCTATTTATGCTTTTATGCTTGTACTATGCATTTATGTGTTGACAACAATAGCTGGTATTGATTAGTATGTTTGTAAAATATACATAAATAACCACTATGGTAAAAAAAAATGCACATTCCCTTCTATAACTCATGATTTTTCCTTTAGTATTGTATGCCATATATTTCCATTTTGATACAGTTAGCACTGACTGACGCTTTTAATTGCTCTTATGGCACATAATTTTATGTTTATGTCATGTTTTACTTATGGATTTATCTATCAATTGCTTGAAATTGAGGTCATTTCCAAAGTTTGGCTATTATCAACAATGCACTAGTGAACATCCTTATCAATATCTTTGTGTGCACGTGTGTACTTTCCCAGCGAGGATATACATGTAGAAATGTAATTGTTTGCTTACAAGCTTTGAGTACCTTCAACTTTACTAGACATTATCAAACTCTTCTCTTAAGTGTTTTACATTTACATAATAATAATTGCAAGTTGTCCTTTCCCAGCAATTTATCAATTTTGCTATTGTTGAATTAAATGTGAAGTGTCTTTTTGTATGGATTTCATTTGAGTTTCTCTGATTATAAAGGAAGGTAAGCAACTTACAGCAAATTATTGACCATTCTAATTTTCTTTACTGTCAATTGACTATTGGTCATTGCTTATTGGAATACCTTACATGCACAACAAATCTCATTTCCAAGTTTTTAGCTTATCTTTATATTTTAACTTTGTATATGGATTATTTTATTATACAAACATTATCAGGTTTATCAACACTTACTTTTATGTTGTTTTTATGGTTTTTTAAAAAAATATTTTCTCCTCGAATATCATATTTTATTCTTTGAATTTAAATATTAATTTGGGGGAGAATTGACATCTACATGATATTGAGTCCTCCTATTCATATATATGGATATGGTATGTCTCTCCATTTATATGTGTTTTCCCATACAATTATATCATGCCATTACAATTATGCATATCTTTTAAAATATGTAGTGTTTTTATTGCTGCTGCCGCCACTTAGAAAACATTTTAATTGGTTATTATTTATGTACCTCAACCATATTGATTTTCATGTATCAAATATATATTTCATATATCCAGTAACCTTGCTAAATACTCTTATTAATTCCAATAGCTTGTCAATAAATTCCCCTGAATTTTCTGTGTACAATTTCTATTGTGTTCAAATAATTTATCCATTTCCAATGATTAAGTATCTTACCGCTTCTTATTTTATTGCATTAGCTAGGAATTTCTGTGATATAGTCTGGAAGCAGTTATAGTAAACATCCTTATCTGGTTTCCAACTTTAACTGTAATATTTCTAAATTTTCACTTTTAAATGTGTCATTTGCTGGATTCTGGTAGATATTCCTATCAGATTAAGGAAGTTCTATTTTATTCATAGCTTGCTTAGCATGTTTTTCAAAGTAAATACTGGATTGTAGGCTCTTCTACATATTTTGAGAGCACATAAGCTTTTTTTCTCCATTAATCTGTTGATGAGATGAATTACATTAATAGATTTTTCTGTTATTGAACAACCCTTGCATTTATTTGAAAAACTCATCCTAGTCATGATTTTTTCTTATACACTGCTTGCTACATTTGATATTTCATTTTGTATTTCAGCATCAATAGTCTAAAATCAGAACAGTATACAACCTCATTTTCTCAATCATTATGGGTATCAGGTTTCCAGAAATCTCTAAATATGTCAAGGAACTTTCTCTCTCTCTCTCTCTCTCTCTCTCTCTCTCTCTCTCTCCCCCCTCATGCGTGTGTGTGTGTGTAGCTGGTTGATTCTGCAACTAATTCTAATTTCCAGCTATGCTATTAATATCAGAAAGCCATATTCAATGTCCCTTTCCCTAGATTTGGACGCACATGTTTTCCTATCTGCAACATCTTTTTTTATTATTTTCCATCTTATAAAATCAGCATCATTGGAGTGGCTGGGTGGTTCTGTTGGTTAAGAGTCCGACTTGATTTCAGCTCAGGTCATGATCTCAGGGTAGTGAGATGGAGCCCTGAGTTGAGCTCTGCGCTGGGCCTGGAACCTGCTTGAGACTCTCTCTCCCTCTTCCTCTGTCCCCCACCCCCACCCCACAAGCTCTCTCTCTCTCAAAAATAAAATAAATAAATAAATAAACAAATAGTAAAATCAGCATTACTAAGGCGAACACAAAAAATTCAAAATTATCTCTATGTACCAGTTCATACTCCATATTTCTAGGAATATATTCAATGCAACATATGGACCAGCAAAGAGTTTAAAAACTTGAATGGAGGAAGAAAAATGAAAATCAAACTCCTACTTTTCATTACTAATAAAAGAGCTAAAAGTAGGACACCACTGTAATCTGTACTTAAGAGGAAAATGAGTATTAATCATGTACAGATACCCTAACAGAGAAAGTAGATATTTTAAAACATATTAAAAAGCTTACGATCTTCCAAGTTTCTGTAATTTTTAGTGCTGCTTTTCTGAGTCATTTTTTAAATACTGTGGACAAAATCTATCTTTTTCTGTGATAACCTTGGAATTTGACAGGTATGCTCTTATCAGTTAACATTCACTGCAGTAAGAATCGTGGAGGCAGCAGGTGGCAGCAGCTCCCACTCAAAAAACCAGGAATCACAGCAAGCCTCCTAACAGCCTGAGGCCTCCCTTGTAAGCTAGTTCATTCTTTTGTGCCTGTAACTGTTCAAATATGGAAGAAGGAAAAAAAGAAAAGAAAAGATACAATTCATTAATCCCACTAACTCTGACAAAGCAAATGAGACTTTTGTGTGTGTGTGTTTTCCACGGAGAATGAATAACAAACTTATGAAATAAGTAGGTTTACACCTGTTGCCTTTATGCTTTCTACCACCCTCCCTCCCCTTTTCCCCTCTTCTATCTTAATGTATTCTTTTGGATGTCACTCAAGCCTTTCCTTTTCAGGGAAGCTGGACATCTTTCAGCTGTTTCGCCTACTTTTTATTAAATGACAATGAATAATCATAATAAGCTGATAATATTAGATATTAGTGACCAGTTATTGAACGCTGACTATATGTAAGGCTCTCTTCCAGAAATCTTACATATTTTATCTCGTTTAATTTACCCAGTAACTCAGTGGATTAGGTACTACTATTATTACTCTCATTTTATAGATATCAAAACTGAAGCATAGAAAAGGTTCATAACTTGCCTAAGGTCACACAGCTAAGAGATGGAGGGGCAGAAGACTAACACAGGCTGTCTGATCTCAGAACCTAGACTCTTCACCGTTATTCAGGGATATGTTAACTAGGGAGACCAAGCTCTGCCAATAGACAGGCTGGCAAGTATTTTAATTCCACTAAGAAATAGGATGCTTCAGGTAAAGTTCATATATTTCCAAAACGTCTTTGAGTAGTATTTCCACAGGGGGGAATTTGAGGTCACTGACAGTTCAGTGTGAAAGAGATACTGGGATGGACAGCAAATCTCAACTTCACTTATTATCTGTGGAAACTTGACGAGTTTTATCACCACCCAGAGATTAACTTTCCTAATGTATTAAATAGTGACAATAATACTTGAGTGTTACTGTGAAGATTGAGATATCAGAGGATAATTCCCAGAATATAGTGAAGTACATCCTCAATTAATATTAGTTCATGTCTACCTTCTTCAGTAAACTGTAGTGCCAACTATGCATTTCCCTGGGGTAGGATGAGCCTGGAGAATGAGTGAAAGGGGAATGAAGGAAGTATTGATTAACTGAGGAGGAACATTGCATTATTATTGTTTGTATCTCCCTCGATCAGTATCTTCAATGATGAGTGCATAACAAATGTTTGTTCTTAAATTGGTGAGTAAATAAAGTCATAAAATTAAGTAGTCAGTGGATATTTTAAATATGTAAAAATAAAGTCTTTCCAAGTATTTGACATGCATGATAGAGGACTGAGGTAACCATAACATGCATGTTCCTGGGAAATTATTTATAATTAAGGAAGATTAATGAGGGCCCCTTATTAATTTCTGATAGTTTTTATTGTGACACCATTTCTTGTTCTCTGACATGCTTAGGCTTGCATTTGTTTGAGCATTCATTAAATCACCTGATTTATCTTCTAGACCAAAAACAGAAGATGCTTGGGTATTTGCAAAGCCCAATGCCATTCAGGCTCTTGGTGTGATGTCATTTGGTGAGTATATGATTTCACAGGCCCTCTCTCAATATGGAGTCTTCTGTATAATGAAAAAGTTTCATATTTGTGTCTGGAGAGCAGATGTCCAAAGTTTTAGACTTCCTATTAGCAGCATATGATCTAGTTTGTGCCAACATAAAATTAGGCTCAAACTTTTCTCACTCATCACTAAAATTTGATTTAATTTAGACAAGTCTCTTTTTCATGCAGAAAACTCATTACAGTCATCTTATTTTTTAACTTGAAATCTAGAAAGTGTTATGTGCTTATTCAAAACCTTGCACACAAAGTATTACAAATTGGCCAGATGTCTAAAGCTACTCTGTTATAACCCAGATTGGAAAGGAAGCCATGGACTGAAAATATAGTGTTGTTTAGATTTCCCTTAAGATTGGAAGGCCACTAGGAAATGGAAAGTGGGAGAGAAAGTTGGATAGGCCTGGTTTATATCGAGAGTGACACAAAGAAACCACATAAGCTTAACGAGATTGAAATTTCTCGTTCCTAAAGTTGTTAAAAAAAAGTTATTTTCTGACATAGCTAGTAAATTAATGTATTTGAACTACATTTCAGTAGCATTCCAAAGTTACACACATCTCTGAAATTTTAGAAGAAAAAAGAGAACCTTAGTGCTTGTGATGAAGCATAGTTGGAAGGCAGACAGTCAGGGACAAGGGGCCCCCGCCCTAAGAGAAAACCACCCTTAAAAGGATTTTACACTGCCCTGAAAGGAGCCCTCCACCCTTTCCCATGTGATAGATGACAAAAATCTGATTGGATGACAGGTGCAGGGAGAGTTAACCAGATTAAAACAGCCCTCCAACAAGCCCATAAAACCCCCTATAGATTTAGAAACTTTATGGCAACCCTCTCGGGGCCCCTCCCTCCTCGAGAGCTTTGTCCTATCACTTTGCTATCGCTCAATAATCCTTGCTTCGCTGCCCACCACTGTCTGGTCTACCTCTTCATTCTTCGGAGCCGTGTGACCAAGAACCACAGGCAGGCACCGAAGGAGAAGGAAATCCTGTAACACTTGCTTTAATGGTGCTCTTTTGTTTTTTTTTTTTTTTTTCTTTTTTGGATTGCAGCATTTATTTGTCACCATAACTGCTTCTTAGTTTATGGTTCTTTGGAAGACCCCACAGTAGCTAAGTGGTCCCGCATCATCCACGTGTCCACCTTGGCTTCTGTACTTATCAGTACTCTCTTCGCTACATGTGGATACCTGACCTTTACTGGCTTCACCCAAGGTAAAATGAGAGATTTGGTTCTCATCATGTTTTGTTATTCACGTGGAGTGGCTCTGTCGCTTCTCATTCTGGGCACAATTATACCCAGTGTTCTATTTCAAAGTGTCACTAATTTCTTCTATCCGTTCTCTCTCTACCTTCCCACCTCTTGCTGTTTGTTTTCCCGATTTTCTCCCTTTTGAACTGCTAAACTTGTTTCTGTAGTTCATTCCCTCTCTTCTTCCATCTTTTCACTCGAAAGCGCTTGAAATCTGGCTTCCCTCCCCACTGCTCCACTGCCGCTTCACTTTCAGAAATACCAGCATCCTCCCACTCTTCAAAGTGAAAAATCTGAAGAATCTTGGTTCTGATTCTCATGCACCTCTGTGAATCACTAAGCAGTTCTGAACATTCTGTCTCTCCTCCCATAGGAGAAGGAGCACTACCATATCATCCTTTAACTCTGTTAATATTTTCTTTTTCCCTGAGTGATTGTTCTTTGCTTTCTCCTACCTTCTCTCCCCTTCTCCCCTGACCTTCCATTAACTGGCTCGGGCAAGTTGCCTTCTTTACTCTCAACAAATTCTCTAGAGATTGTCATTGTTTTAAACTCTAGTCCAGACCTTTCTTTTCATCTCCAGCCTCTTGCCTGCAGGA
>NW_024423343.1:64770482-64854326 GCF_017311325.1 Ursus maritimus
TTATTTATCCCATTCTTGCCTTAAACACAAAACATCATCTTTCCCACAAAACTGGCCCCACGCCTCCTCCCCTTTTCCACCACCGCACCACCCCACACTGAATTTATTTCTTTTTTCCCCCTTCACCCAGGCCCAACAGCTGAATGGCTATCTCTTCTCCTTCCTTTGACCTGTGCACTCACTCCTCTGTGTAGTATAATACCCGGGGTAATCTGACAGCCCGCTAAATGCTATGATTCAAACATGTCACAGCTTTTGCAGGTCTATTATCTCATTTGACCTTGTAATAACCCTATGAAGGTAAGTGGAATAACTAGTTTTACCCCCTGCTTAAAACACAAAGAGGTGAAGGAACTTGCCCAAGCTGGCAGGTGACAAAGTAGAAAACAAGTCTCCTGACTTCCAGTTCAATTTTCTTTCCATTCTCTCTTGCTGTCTACCCCAGTTTGGTCAAGTGCGACCCATTAAAAACTGTCTCTTATCCTCCAGCTCCTCTTCACTTAGTTTTCAGATGATACTAGGTACTCTTGGGTGTACTGTTTCAAACAGAGGTTACAGGTGACTATGATTATAGGCAGAGATTTCTCAAGAAAGAAAGAAAAAAGTAAAAACGGCTTCAAACAAAGTGTTACCAATGCCATCAAAAATATAATCTATGTATGTGCCATTAGAGTGTGGCAATGAAGTGACCGTGAAAGTCTTGATAAAAATTGTGTTTCAAAATATTGCCATGTATCACTATTGCTACATCATTTGCCAAGGTGAATGGCCTGTAGGCTCCAGTCTGTACAAAACCTTGGTTTTTAAATGCTTTCCCTGTGGAACATAAGCCCTTTTTCTTAGTCACACCTTCCTAGTGTTGTTATCAGTGGTAATTGCTTAGACATAATTAAATCTTTATATAACAAAGCTGACAGGTTGGTTTTGGTTTGGGCTTTTTGTTTTTGTTTTTTTTAACCTAGCTATAATTCCCGAAAATGTACTTGGACTCAAGCTGGAATAAGGTGACATTGTTTCGTCAGGCCATTTCATTTTAGGCAAATCTGGTCTTACCTGTGCAAACTGCATGCTTCTTTTCTTTTCCCTTTTCGTAGATAAATTTCAGCTTGTGAGGCAGTAAAGAACTCGAGTTTGTTCTTGACATTCTCACTTTTTACTGAAGGTTAGTGAACAGGGACCTTCTGACCTCTTTTCTGAGTGATAGAACCTTTTTAGTCAACCTTGAAGCAGGTCTCTGCCTGGACTGCTTGTGGTTTAATCCCTTTCTGCCTAAAAGGGACCCTAGAAAGTAATGTACATTTGTTCCAATTGATAGGGGGAGGAGAGAAAAGTCATTAAAGTAAAGTCTTGGCAGAGGCGGGTCACTTACCTTTTTAATTAAAAAAAAAGGACTGAAGTATAGTTTTGTTTTCTTTTTAAACAGTGTGGTAGTGTGTGACTTTGATCTGATTTTTCTATTCAGTCTAACTGGGAAATGTGACCCAAATTTTAAAATGTAACCATGTTATATTTAGGAAATAAATTGGCCCAAATATTTTTTGTTTCAGTATTGGGAAATGACATGACTTCTGGGCCCTCATTAGATCCCTCTATTTCTTCATAGATGTCAGAGAAAATATAGTCTCTAAATAAGAATTGGTTCAAGGTGTGCATGGTCCATGTTTAGTTTGAAACTAATTAAAATATAATGCTTTTCCTCAGGAAAAAAACATATTTTCACAGCTTTAAGTCAATGCTCTTGCACTCGGGCTCATCAGATACCATGAAATGTGAATCCTCGCTGTGGCCCTGGGTCTGGGATTAAACCCTATAGCATGATATACAGAAAATTCAGCTCCCCAGATGCACTGGTCTACTCTTCCTTTCAGGATTGCCCTTGATCTAAGAATAACATTTCAAAAGGAAATCTGTTTATTTTAACAGACTTTTTTTTTTTTTAATAACGAAGTCATTTATTTATCAGAAACAAAGACCAGAAACAAGTTTATAAAGCTAGTGCACAAGAATTTAGGGAGTTGATTCAGGTGTCAGAAGACAATGGATCAAAGTATTTTTCAGAAGCTGATACAAATTTAAGGCAGATCTACTCAAAACAAACAATGAGAGTAAGAGAAAAACTGTCACTGATGAATTCATCTTCAAGTGGAACATGTGTAAGTTTTTATATCGGTCAATAATTATATAGTTATTGCAAGCAAAAAACTTGTATTTAGACTTGGCAGTCTATTCTATTAATTAAATGGAGTTTACGGAGCGCCACTTATATAATAAATATCCAATATCTGATTTGTTAGATATTTCTCTCAAATATTCAGTTGAAATAAATCTATTTCATATTATTCTCTAGGAGACTTATTTGAAAACTATTGCAGAAATGATGATTTGGTAACATTCGGAAGGTTCTGTTATGGAGTCACTGTCATTTTAACATACCCAATTGAATGCTTTGTGACTCGAGAGGTAAGCACAACTCCTTTCCAACATTTTACCTAGTCAATCCCTCTACTACATTTAATTTAGGAAGATTTGTAAGTAATTTAATTCTGCAAATTCACAAGTGCACGACAAGTCATATAATTTATAAAAGTTTCTTTTTCAACCAGCTTAAAGATACATTTATATTCAGATGTTTACAAGTCACTTTTTCAAAAGTTGGATTTGAAGATCATGTTTGGTGGTTTAGTTTATATTAGCATAAGTATAAATATTTATACAACTGCATTCCAAAATGAATGCCAGCCTTTAATAGAGCCAAACTAAGTTGTTTTTTCTTAAAAGCATTCTTACAAAGAAATTAAGTACTAAGTTTTAAAACACATTTTACAAAATCGTCCTTTTGCTAAGACGTTTTATACGTCAATGTGTAGTAATGGCCACCAAAGTTGCCTTTAACAGATCTCGATCACTTTTGTTATTTTGAAAAAACTAAAATGTCTTATTGTCTTTGGAAAATGAAAATTCAATTTAAACACTAGTTTTACAGATATATTTCATTTATAGATTTGTACAAATATATTTATATTTTTACACCACGTAAAATAATAGAGGTAGTATATTACATATGTATGTATTTGTGAGGTATTTTTACCATATGTATGGATTTGTGAAGGACGATTAAGTGAAAAAGAACTCATTGTTTTTGTGTAAAGCTGGATAATACGGCTTGTCAGGAATCCCCTATACAGTCAGCAAAAAATCCACTGTAGCAGTCAGCAGAAAAACACGATCCTGCTCCACAGTGGTTCTTTTCAGCAATCACACTGAAAAGGGCTTAGTTTTAGGATCTATTCCTAGAGGCTGTTTACACAGTGCACCATGTGAATGCGTCTAATGTGTGAAGTGAAACGCCTACAGAGCTTGAAATACGCTAATCCGCTGGCTTCTAGAGGAAGACCTATGCTTACCTTATGCCAGTTTGGGGGGTAAGAAACTGCTCTGGGAAATGGAATAAGGAAATGTTCAGCACTATGTATATCCTTTACAATTAGCACTTGTCCTCGTTTACAAATGTGTCACTCACAGGCCAGTTCTCCACCTTGAGTATAAGGGAGAAGTAGAGTAAACTTAACTTGAGGAAGATTTTTGAAATCTAAGAACCCTTAAAAATTTTTGCTCTTGTTGGATGCAGGAAATGGTTTTATTTTAGCTTCTGCCCAGTACTTGGGTTCAAATCTGATCTGTGGATCAGTGGTGACAGATGGTACATTCTCATGTGGTTTCTGGTGAACTGCTTGTGGACCATCTGAGTCATTCCACCTGCACAGCTTATGTCTTTAGTCCTTAGAACTTGTTTCCTCTCTAGCTGCCGTGACAGAAAGATAGAACTAAATCAAGATCTCTGCCATGGCAACACATACTAGGCAGAGGAACCGCAAATATACTTCACTCATTCACTTCTTTTTTCTCTCCATTCTACACACACGTACACACACACACACACACACACGCAGTTAGCATAAACACAGTCAGAGCCATCTCTACTCATAGGTAGAGTAATCAGCCACATACAAGAGTGCCAAAAATCCTGTCCGTACCTCTGATGAATATCTCTCACTAGTTTGCCATACTCAGTGATTTTTCTACTATTATAATCATATATTAGAAACTTCTATAAGAATGAATTTTAAATATTTGAAAAACATCACCAATTGTAAAACCATAAATGAGTAAACGTTATTAATATTCCTGGTAATTATTAGCAGGGTTATGGCAGTGTCCAGTCTGTGAGGAATGTTACTTATCTAGGAATATTAGATAGATAACAGCTTGGAGGGTTGGCTTCATTAAGGTCCTCCAGCATCTGACCTTCTACCATTTCCAACTCTTGCCTCAGGGTTCTCTTGTACAGAGTCAACCCTATTCAGATTGTCTCCTTCTTGTCTTCCACAGGTATCTTTCCTGTTCGTTCCTCTTTTGCTCTTTTCACACTGTTGCCTCAGTCTCTAATTCTGCTGTAAATACTACCCATGTTTCAAACCCTACCTCAAGCCAAGGTAGGACAAGGATATTTCAGGATTGCTATAAAGCTGATTACTCTAAGAAGGATGGATCTAAGTAACTAAAGCTCCTTCTAGTTCTAAATTCTATTTGATCTTTTTTATCCAGTCATAAATTGATTATTTGTTTTCTCTCCAATCTCTTCTCATTCAAATAATCTAAATAGCATCCATAGTTTCTGTTAGTGGCAACCTTGTTGGACTCAAATACTTTATAAGGTAACTTCCCAAGATCTTTCTTACACTTGAGAAATATGTTTTTTCACACATAATATACCATGTTTTGGGTCTGTAATATAATCTACCACCTGCCTAATAATTAAGTGAAGAATACTTGTTATTGAAATGCGTGTTTGCCTATGTGTAAGTACTTTGAAAAAGACAGGACATTCATATGGCTTAAGATTTGATTGATTGCCTTACTGGTAGTGTTTTATATAGTCCTAAGTGCTATAATATGATATACTTTTTTAATAAGTCCTGCATGTCTCTGAGAATCCCTCTCTAAATAATGTGTTTATTTGACAGGTAATTGCCAATGTGTTTTTTGGTGGGAATCTTCCATTGGTCTTCCACATTATTATAACAGTGGTTATCATTATTGTAGCCATGGTTACATCATTGCTGATTGACTGCCTTGGAAAAGTTTTAGAACTCAATGTAAGTACATTTAAAGATTTACACCTTCCATTCTAAAAATCCCTTTAAAGATAATGTTTACATTTAATGAAGGATGTATTTTCCGTGACAAAGGTATCAGTTTCTGAATTGGAATGAAAATGTGTTTGTTATAATAAATATTACAATGATGATTTTGTGTACTTTATAAGACTATATACTTTTAGAGCAGTGGCTCTCCAATGGGGAAGATTTTGCCCCTCTTCACCCAGGGAACATTTTTGGTTGTCACAGGTGGATAGGTGGGTGCTACTGGCATCTATTGGGAAAGTCTGGGGATGCTGCTGAAGTCCCCACAATGCACAGGACAGCCCCCATCATAAAGAATTATCCAATCTAAAATGTTTTCAGTAGTGCTCAGGTTGAGACACCCTGGTTTGGAGCACTTTTTCATATTTTATTTTCTATAATACATAAATATTACTAAAAATAACTATTAGGTGGATCTGGAAGTTGCTGCATAAAAATAGGTCTAGAGGGATTCATTAAATATGTGTGAATGAAGAGAATTATATCCATACCCCACATTCACTTACCACAGCCCAAGTTCTTTTTCTTTAAAATATTTTGTTTCCCTTTCTAGACCTTTCCCTCATAATCTCTATTGCTCTCTCCCAAGTCTATGTCCTCATGATATCACATCTGAATTAATACTGGCTTTTTATTTCAACTAGCACATATATAAGTTCTGCTTCTAGTTTATCAAGACAATGCTTAAAAATCTCTACTTTCCTACCAGAGCAAGCATAAACTCTGTTGCCTCTATAATCTGACCCCACGCCTTCTATGGAAAGTTATTTACCATTTACTTTCCACCTTTAGCTCTAGTCAATCTTATTTTTGGCCAATGAGTAAGCTGTATTAATCCTTTCTTTTATCCTTTGGCTTATGTTTATTCTTTCGTAATTCTTATTTTCTTTTCATTTCTGTCCAAATCTTACAAAGATTTAAGGTCTAGTGCAACTTCTAACTCATTTATTTGTTGATCAAATATATATTATTACTATATAATTGAGATACAATGATGGGAAGAAATCAGAAAGGATCCATGCTTTCATGGAGAATACAATCTCACAAATAAACATGAAAAGTTCAGCTGCTATGTAAATCAAGAAGAAGAGAAAGAAAAGAGATGGATTCCCAAAAGGCATCTATGAGAAAAGATTAACAGGATTTGGTGACAAAGGGGGTTTGAGGGACACATCAAGAATGGCTCCTTGGTTCTACTTTGTGGAGCTGGGACAATGATGCCATCTGGTGAGAAATGAATAGAAATGGTTCTACCACTTTAGAGTCATTAATCTTCCTCTTCTACAATCCTTATGGAATTTCTACTCAGAATCCCACCACTCAGGATTTATTAATTATGCACCACAGGAAGGGCAGATTTTTACAGATGGGATCCCAAGTCATTAATTACTCACTCCATTGACAGTTGAGGGATAGGTGAAGATCTCATTGCCTGTGCCCAAGACACTACTCCCTCCAGAGGCCACCTGGATTTGAAGTTCCAGACAAAAGCAGATTCAGTCAGTAATTCATTCTTGGGGATGTTCTTGTAGCAGGGAATATGAAGACTAGGGAGTAGGCAGCATCCCCAAACCACTGAAGCCTGCGGAATTATCTATTCCACCAGCAATGGACAGAAAGCTCATAGGAGAGATGCATAAATATGAAAGGCAACTTTCACCTACTTCTCAGTTTTGCATAGACCAAAGGCTAGAAGGTTCATACAAAATCATGTCACATTCCAACCTTGATCTATGTAAGTGGATGACTGCTACCTAAATGCACTAGCTTGATTTATGTATTGTTATCATGTATCATGTACTGTTTGGACTGTCCATAAGCTTGCCTTCCCCATGAAAGAGTAAGTTCTTTGAAGATAAGAATGATATTTAGCTGCCTCTTCCATCCTCCACAGTATATGACATAGTGCTAAAAACACAGTGCTCAAATTACTGCATGGGCAATTGCCCCTTGGGACCACAGATCAGGAACTGTGACTACAAATGTTCCTGGACATAAAAGACATCCTTTAGTGTAGCACCGGGATATTAAGTGTTACCAAAAATTGATGGCATTGACAGTGCTTTCATCTGTGCTGAGGTATGATCAACATAATGATTCATAGATTTGTTATTTCTTACTTTGTTAAATGTCTCATTTGAGTTCACATTTATTGCGTGTCTTTTTAATATTGTAGAATTTTGATATGAAAACTTTTTTATCAACTGTCTGATAGCTCATCACATGTTGATAGCCTAACAATTTTTATTCCCTTTCAGTTAAGCAAGCACATACATATTGCTTATTTTTTTGTAATGATATATTTTTGTAAATATTACCATAACTTTCTGTTAATTCCTTATCTCTCTGACACTTGCACAACAAAATTGTAAGTACTTAATTACATTAAATATTCCCTATTGTATTTATGTTAAAATTTTTGTGGTTAAGACAGAATTCTAGTATTATAGAATAATAAAGGAAGAATGTTGGGTGAGTGTCTGTTATAAAGTCAACATCTGAGCTGGTTGTGGAGGACTATTTTTAAAAATTTAAAACATGGGGCGCCTGGATGGCACAGCAGTTAAGCCTCTGCCTTCGGCTCAGGGCGTGATCCCGGTGTTATGGGATCGAGCCCCACATAGGGCTCCTCCGCTATGAGCCTGCTTCTTCCTCTCCCACTCCCCCTGCTTGTGTTCCCTCTCTTGCTGGCTGTTTCTATCTCTGTCGAATAAATAAATAAAATCTTTTTAAAAAAATTTAAAACATGATTCTATATCCTTAGATATTTTTAAAACCTGCTTATATAATATTCATTAAAAGACAATTAAAAAAGAGATTTAAAGTTGTCTGTTACAATCAAATAACCCAAAACAATTACACTAGGTTTAGAGAAGTGAGCCCATAATTATGAATGAAGGGGGAGAGATTACAACTAACACCAAGGAAATAGAAACAACCATTAGAAACTATTATCAACCACTATACACCAATAAATTAAACAACCTGGAAGAAATGGACGCCTTCCTGTAAACCTATAAACTACCAAGACTGAAACAGGAAGAAATTGATTATCTAAACAGACCAATTAATCGTGAAGAGATTGAAGTAGTGATCAAAAACCTCCCAAAAAACAAGAGTCCAGGGCCTGATGGGTTCCTTGGGGGAATTCTACCAAACATTCAAAGAAGAAATAATACCTATTCTCCTGAAGCTGTTTCCAAAAATAGAAACAGAAGGAAAACTACCAAATTCATTTTATGAGGCCAGTATTACCTTGATCCCCAAACCAGGCAAAGACCCCATCAAAAAGGAGAATCACAGACCAATATCCCTGATGAATATGGATGCCAAAATTCTCAGCAAGATCCCAGCTAATAGGATCCAACAGTACATTAAAAGGACTATGCATCACAACCAAATGGGATTCATCCCTGGGATGCAAGGGTGGTTCAACATTCACAAATAAATCAGTGTGATAGATCACAATAAGTGAAGAGACAAGAACCATATGATCCTCTCAATTGATGCAGAAAAATCATTTGACAAAATACAGCATCCATTCCTGATTAAAACCCTTCAGAGTGTAGGGATAGAGGGTATATTCCTCAATTTCATAAAAAACCATCTATGAAAAGCCTACAGCGAATATCATTCTTAATGCAGAAAAGCTGAGAGCCTTTCCCTTAAGATCAGGAACACTACAAGGATGCCCACTCTCAACGTTATTGTTCAACATAGTACTAGAAGTCCTAGCAACAGCAATCGGACAACAAAAAAGAATAAAAGGTATTCAAATCAGCAAAGAAGTCAAACTCTTTCTCTTCGCAGATGACACGATACTTTACATGGAAAATCCAAAAGACTCCACCCCCAAATTACTAGAACTCATAGAAAAATTCAGTAATGTGGCAGGATACAAAATCAATGCTCAGAAATCAGTTGCATTTCTATACACTAACAATGAGACTGAAGAAAGAGAAATTAGGGAATCGATTCCATTTACAATAGCGCCAAAAACCATAAGATATCTCCGAATAAACTTAACCAGAGAGGTAAAGGATCTATACTCTAGAAACTACAAAACACTGATAAAAAAAACATTGAAGAAGACACAAAAAGATGGAAAAACATTCCATGCTCTGGATCGGAAGAATAAACATAGTTAAAATGTCTATGCTACCCAGAGCAATCTACACTTTCAATGCCATCCAGATCAAAATACTAATGACATTTTTCAAAGTACTGGAACAAACAATCCTAAAATTTGTGTGGAACCAGAAAAGATCCTGAATCACCAAGGAAATGTTGAAAAAGAAAAACAAAGGTGGGGGCATCACTTTGCCTGATTTCAAGCTATACTACAAAGTTGTGGTCACAAAGACAGCATGGTACTGGCACAAAAACAGACACATAGACCAATGGAACAGAATACAGACTCCAGAAATGGACCCTCGACTCTATGGTCAACTAATCTTTGATAAAGCAGGAAAATCATCCAGTGGAAAAAAAGATAGTATCTTCAATAAATGGTGCTGGGAAAATTGGACAGCTATATACAGAAGAATAAAACTTGACCACTCTCTCACACCATACACAAAGATAAACTCCAAATGGATAAAGACCTCGATGTGAGACAGGAATCCATCAAAATCCTGGAGGAGAACATAGGCAGCAACCTCTATGACATCAGCCACAGCAAGTTCTTTCGCGACACATCTCCAAAGGCAAGAGAAACAAAAGAAAAAATGAACTTGTGGGACTTCATCAAGATAAAAAGCTTCTGCACAGCCAAGGAAACATCAAAAAAACTAAGAGGCAGCCCACGAATGGGAGAAGATATTTGCAAATGACACTACAGATAAAAGACTGGTATCCAAGATCTATAAAGAACTTCTCAAACTCAATATAAAAGAAACAAATAATCAAATCAAAAAATGGGCAGAAGATATGAACAGACACTTTTCCAATGAAGACATACAAATGGCTAACAGACACATGAAAAAATGTTCAATATCATTAGCCATCAGGGAAATTCAAATCAAAACCACATTGAGATACCACCTTATGCCAGTTAGAATGGCAAAAATGGACAAGGCAAGAAACAACAATTGCTGGAGAGGATGTGGAGAAAGGGGAACCCTCTTACACTGTTGGTGGGAATGCAAGTTGGTACAGCCACTTTGGAAAACAGTATAGAGGTCCCACAAATTTAAAAATTGAGCTACCCTATGACCCATCAATTGCACTACTTTTACCCCAAAGGTATTTACCCCAAAGATACAGACGTAGTGAAGAGAAGGGCCATATGCACCCCAATGTTCATAGCAGCATTGTCCACAATAGCTAGACTGTGGAAGGAGCCGAGATGCCCTTCAACAGGCGAATGGATAAAGAAGCTGTGGTCCATATATACAATGGAATATTACTCAGCCATCAGAAAGAAAGATTACCCAACATTTGCATCAACATGGATGGGACTGGAGGAGATCATGCTAAGTGAAATAAGTCAACCAGAGAAAGACAATTACCATATGGTTTCACTCATTTGTGGAACATAAGGAATAGCAGGGAGTTCAGTAGGAGAAGGAAGGGAAGAATGAGGGGGGGTGGTAAAAAGAAGGGGAAATGAACCACGAGAGACTATGGACTCTGGGAAACAAACTGAGGATTTTAGAGGGGAGGAGGGTGAGGGGATGGGCTAGCCCAGTGATGGGTATTAAGGAGGGCAAGTATTGCATGGAACACTGGGTGTTATATACAAACAATGAATCAGGGAGCACTACATCAAAAACTAATGATGTACTGTATGGTGACTAACATATCATAATAAAATAAAAAAAAAAGTGAGTCCATAACTATATGGTCAATTAATCATTGGCAAAGCAGAAAGAATATGCAACAGGAAAAGACAGTCTCTTCAACAAATGGTTTTGGGAAAACTGGATAACAACATGCAAAAGAATAAAACTGGACTTTCTTACACCCAACACAAAAATAAATTCAAAATGGATTAAAGACCGAAATGTGAGACTTGACACTATAAAAATCTTATGGGAGAACACAGGCAGCAGTAACCCATTTGACATCAGCCATAGCAACTTCTTGCTACATATGTCTCCTGAGGCAAGGGAAACAAAAGTAAAAATAACCTATTGGGACTACATCAAAATAAAAAGTTTCTGCACATAGATGAAAACAACCAACAACACTAAAAGGCAACCTATGGAATGAGAGAAGATATTTGCAAATGACATCTGATAAAGGGTCAATATCCAAAATATATAAAGAACTTAACAAACTCAACACCCCAAAAATGAATAATCCAATTAAAAAATGGGCAGAAGACATCCAGATGGCCAACGGACACATGAAAAGATGCTCAACATCACTCATCATCAGGAAAATACAAATCAAGACTACAATGAGATGTCACCTCACACCTATCAGAATGGCTAAAATTAACAACACAAGAAACAATAGATGTTGGCAAGAATGTGAAGAAAGGGGAATTCTATTGCACTGCTGGTGGGAATCCAAACTGGTGCACTCATTCTGGAAAACAGTGTGGAGTTTCCTCAAAAAGTTAAAAATAGAACTATCCTATGACCCAGCAATTGCACTACTAGTCATTTACCCAAAGAATACAAAAATACCAATTCAAATGTTTATAGCAGCATTCTCTACAATAACTAAATTATGTAAACAGCCTAAATGTCCATCGAGTGATGAATGCATAAAGAAGATGTGGCACACATACAAAATGGAATATTACTCTGTCTTAAAAAAGAATGAAATCTTGCCATTTGCAACAACATGAATGGAGCTAGAGAGTATTGTGCTAAGTGAAATAAGTCAGAGAAAGACAAATACCATATGATTTCACTCATATGTGGAATTTAGGAAACAAACAAGCAAAGGGGGAAAAAAGAGAGGGAGGCAAGCCAAGAAACAGACTCTTAACTATAGAGAACAAACTGATGGTTATGAGAGGGAAGGTAGGTGGGGGATGGGTTATGCAGGTGATAGGGATTAAGGAGAGCACCTGTGATAAGCACCAGGTATTGCATGGAAATGCTGAATCACTAAGGGCATTTTGTGAGAATGTAATAAAATACAGGATCTCCATTCTTTTACAGATCACCTGAGCGTATGTTTTTCCAATGAACAAAAGTCTTCTGGCATTCACAACAACATATTCAGGTCTTTACTCAACTCCCTTTGTGTGGACATTTGTCATGTTTAATACAGCAAGATGAGGCATCATTTCTCTCAGTAACTAATGTAGGCCGGATCATGTAACACGTTAGAAGTACTTAAAGCATGCTATGTTCCACTTCAGAATGACAGTATGAGCTAACATGTATTGCTTACTCTGTGCCAAGTGTTTTGCATGTGTTATCTTCCTTAATCTGTATTAGTTTTGCAGATGAAGAAACTGAGGCACAGAGTGATTAAATAGTTCAAACTAGCTGTAAGTGGCAGAATCAAGATTTGAACACAGGCTTTCAGCCCCTATAGCCCACATTTTTAATTATTATGCTAGCCTAAGGTTTCCTAAATAGAAGGCTTTAAATTATGTAAAATAAGTAGGTTCATTTCTCTATCCAATTTTTTAAATGTTTTTTTATTATATTATGTTAGTCACCATAAAATACATTCCTGGTTTTTGATGTAAAGTTCGATGATTCATTAGTTGCGTATCACACCCAGTGCACCATGCAATACGTGCCCTCCTTACTGCCACATCTGGCCTCCATTCTCCCACCCCCTCCTCTGAAGCCCTCAGTTTGTTTCTCAGAGTGCATAGTACCACCAGTAACTGTTCCCAACCCCTACAGTTACACCTTGCTGTCGCTTTCTTCCCTACAGATCTTCCTAGTTCCTTATGTTCCATAGATGAGAGAATGTATGATGGTGTCTTTCTCTAGCAGAAACATTTCATGGCATTATCTCCTCAGTAAAGAAAAGTCCCATGTCAACAAATATTGAGAACGTGTTCTGATAGCTGATAATATTCCATTATATATGGACGCACCATTCTTAATCCGTCATCTGTTGAAGGGGCATTTTTGGTTCTTCATTTGATTTATTGTGTATGGCCAATATGCTGCTCTAGGACATTCGGGGTGCATATGGCCCTTCTCTTCCTATCTAGTTGTATCTTTGGGGTAATACCCAATAGTGCAATGGCTGGAGTCATAGGGTAGCTCAATTTTTAACTTTTAAAGGGACCTCCCACATGTTTTCCAGAGTGACTCTGACCAACTTGCATTCCACCAACATTAAGTAGGAGGGATCCCATTTCTCCACATCCTCTCTCACGTAGCAATTGTTGTTCTTGCCTTTGTCAATTTTTGCCATTCTAAACTTTGGTAATAGTGGTATCTTAGTGGTAGGTTTTGATTTGAATTTCTGATGGCTAATGATTTTGAACATTTTTCATTGTGTCTGTTTAGCCATTTGTATGTATCATTGGAAAAGTGTCTGTTCATATCTTTCTGTCCCATTTTATGATTTGTTTATTTGTTTCAGTGTACGTATTGAGTTTGAGAGTTACTGAGATCTTGGATGCCAGTCTTTTTATCTGTAGTGTCATTTAGCAAATATCTTCTCCCGTTCCGTGGGCTAGCCTCATAGTTTTTGACTGTTTCTTGCCCACTGTGAGAAGCTTTTATCTTGATGAAGTCACACAAGTTCATTTATCTTCTGTTTTCTCTTGCCTTTGGAGATGTAAGTCATGAAAAAGGTTGCGTTGGCTGATGTTATAGAGGTTGCTGCCTACTGTGTTCTCCTCGGGATTTTGATGGATTCCCTGTATCACATCAAGGTCTTTTCATCCATTGGAGTTTATCTTTGTGTATGGTGTGAGAGAGTGGTCAAAGAGTTTCATTCTTTTTGCATGTAGATGTCCAATTTTCCCAGCACCATTTATTGAAGGACTTGTCTTTTTCCACGGGATGTTTTCCTGCTTTATCAAGGATGTAGTTGCCCAAAATGCCAGGGTCCATTTCTGGGTTCTCTATTTCTGTTCCATTAGTCTATAGGTCTGCATTTTTGTGCCAGTACCATGCTGTCTTTGTGATCACAGCTTTGTAGTACAGCTCGAAATCTGGCATTGTGATACCTACTTTGTTTTTCCTTTCAACAGTTCCTTGGAGATTGGGGCCTTTTCTGGTTCCCGCCTGAGATGGCTATTTGCTCCAGTTCTTTGAAAAAAATGTCGAGGTATTTTGATGGGATAGCATTGAAAATGTGTGGATTTGCTCTGGGTAAGCATGGACATTTAACTATATTCTTCCCGATCCATGAGCATGGAATATTTTCCATCTTTTTCATCTTTCTCAATGTCTTTCAAGAATGTTATCTTAATTTACAGAATATAGGTACTTTAATCGTTCTAGAGTAAGTTAATTCCAAGGTGGATGTAGGTTTTTGGTATTATGTATGAATGGGATGGCGGATTTAAAATCTCATGCTATTTAGGTCTCTTTTATTGGTGTGTAAATTTTTGTGACAGAATTTTTCTGGTGATTGGATTTTTGTAAGGCATGAAATGGATTTGTCTACTTGGCTAAGCTGGTTTAAAGACCGGACACTACTGATTTCATATGAAATACTCGTGCTATCTCCATGACCAGAACAAATTTGAAAAGCTTCTTATGAAATTTGAATACCACTTTGGTCCACTTTTTATTATCTGAATTTGCTTTGTTTTTGAGACTCTATTTTCATATTTGGGAGCCAATAATTATTTGGCGAGGAGTGGGCATCCTTGTCGTGTTCCTGATCTTAAGGAAAAGGCTTCCAGCTTTTCCTCATTGAGAATGATATTTGCTGTAGGCTTTTCATAAATGGTTTTTATGAGATTGAGGAATGTACCCTCTATCCCTACACTCTGAAGGGTTTTAATCAGGAAAGGATGCTGTATTTTGTCAAATGCTTTTTCTGCATCAATTGAGAGGATCATATGGTTCCTGAGTCTTTTCTTGTTGATATGATCTATCACGCTGATCGATGTGAATGTCGAACCATGCTTGCATCCCAGGTATGAATCCCACTTGATCATGATGGATAATCCTTTTAATGTACTGTTGGATTCTGTTAGCCAGGATCTTGTTGAGGATTTTGGCATCCATATTCATTAGGGAAATCAGTCTGTAATTCTCCTTTTTGATGGGGTTTTTGCCTGGTTTGGGGATCAAGGTAATATTGGCCTCATAGAATGAGTTTGGTAGCTTTCCTTCTGTTTCTATTTTTTGAAATGGCTTTAGGAGAATAGGTATTATTTCTTCTTTGAATGTTTGGTAGAATTCCCCAGGAAAACCATCCGGGCCTGGAGTTTTGTTTTTTGGAAGGTTGTTTATCACTGACTCAATCTATTCATAATTAATTGGCCTGTTTAAAAAATCAATTTCTTCCTGTTTCAGTCTTGGTAGTTTATAGGTTTCCAGGAAAGCTTCCATCTCTTCCAGATTGCTTAATTTATTGGCATAAAGCAGTTGATAAAAGTTTCTAATAATCCTTCCAATTTCATTGGTGTTGGTTATGACCTCTCCTTCTTCATTCATAATTTTATTAATTTGGGTCCTTTCTCTATTCTTTTGGATAAGTCTTGCCAGTGGTCTGTCAATTTTATTAATTCTCTCAAAGAACCAGCTTCTAGTCCTGTTGATCTGCTCTACTCTACTCCTGGTTTCTAATTCATTGATTTCTGCTCTAATCTTGTTCAACTGCTTCCTCGTGCAAGGATTAGGCCTGTCCCTCTGTTGCTGTTCCAGCTTCTTGAGGTGACACTATAAAAACTGCATTTTAGATTTTTCTATTCTTTTGAGTGAGGCTTGAATGGCTATGTATTTCCCCCTTAGGACTGCCTTTGCAGTATCCCATAGGTTTTGGACCATTGTGTTTTCATTCTCATTGGTCTCCATAAATTTTTTAAATTGACTTTTGATTTCCTGGTTTATTGAATCATTCCTGAGCAGGATGGTTCTTAGTCTCCAAGTGTTTGAGTTTCTTCCAAATTTTTCCCTGTGGTTGAGTTCCAATTTCAAAGAGTTGTGGTCTGAGAATATGCAGGGAATAATTTCAGTCTTTTGGTATTGGTTGAGACCTGTTTTGTGTCCCAGAACATGGTCTGTTCTTGAGAATGTTCCATGGGCATTAGAAGAGAATGAGTATTCTTTGGTTCTGGGTTGTAGTGTTCTATATATATATATATATCTATGAGTTCCAACTCGTCGAGTATGGCATTCAAAGCCCTTGTTTCTTTGTCGATTTTTTGCATGAGTGTTCTGTCTATTTCTGATAGTGGAGTGTTGAGGTCCCCTACTATTAATGTATTTTTATCTATATGTCTCTTTATTGTGGTTAAGAGTTGGCTTGTGTATCTTGCTGCTCCTGTTGCATATATATTTATAATTGTCATATCCACTTGTTGGATACATCCTTTAAGAATAATATAGTGCCCTTCTGTGTCTCTAACTATAGTCTTTAGTTTAAAATCCAATCTGTCCGATATTAGAATAGCTACCCCAGCTTACTTTTGAGGTCCACTGGTGTGAAAGATGGTATTCCATCCCTTTACTTTCAGTCTGAATGTATCTTTAGGTTCAAAATGAGTCTCTTGTAGATGGCAAATGGATGGGTCGTGTCTTTTTATCCAATCTGCAACCCTGTGGTGTTTTATGGGAGCATTTAGGCCATTTACATTGAGACTGATTATTAAGAGATATGATTTTAATGATGCCATGTTGTCAGTAAAGTCTTTGTTTCTATAGATTGTGACTTTCTGTTCTGTATCACTCTTGGGGCCTTTTTACCTTTATAGAACCCCCCTTAATATCTCCTGTAGGGCTGGTTTCATGGTTACGAAATTGGTCAATGACTGGCGATTCTGGAAGGTCTTTATTTCTCCATCAATTCTGAATGACAGCCTTGCTGGATAAAGGATCCTTGGCTGCATGTTTTTCTCTGAAAGAGCTTTAAAAATGTCCCCCCAACCCTTTCTCTTATTCCAGGTCTGTGTAGACAGGTCTGACGTAATTCTGATACCTTTGCCTTGGTACGTGAGAAATTTCTTTGCCCTGGCCGCTTTCAATACTGTATCCTTGGATCTAATATTTGAGAATTGCACTATGACGTGATGTGGCGTAGGTTTGTCATGGTTGAGCTTGGGAGGGGTCCTCTCTGCCTCTTGGACACGAATGTTTGCTTCCCTTGCTAGATTAGGGAAGTTTTCTGCTACAATTTGTTCAAATATCTCTTCTAGACCTCTGTTTTTCTCCACCCCTCGGGGATGCTGATGATTCTGACATTGGAACGTTTCATTGAGTCAGTAATCTCCCGTAACCTACATTCTTGGGCGTGGATTTTTTTAAGTCCAGATTCTATTTTAGCTTTGTCTTCTACTAACCCATCCTCCAATTCGCTGATACGTTCTTCTGCCTCATTCACCCTGGCCGTCAGAGCCTCTAGTTTTGACGGCATTTGGCTCACAGAATTTTTAATTTCTGCCAGATTCGCTCTCACTTCCACCCTTAGAGATTCTATATTCTCATAAACATTTTCATTAATACTTTTTTCAAGTCTACACATCACCTTGACCATTGTTATTCTGAATTCCATTTCTGATAATTTGGTTATATCCATATCCATTAGTTCTGTGGCAGAGGCCACAGACTCATTGTCTTTTCTTTGCTGGGGGGGATTTCTCCTTCTCGTCATTCTGATGAGGAGAGGGTGTGGGGTTGTCCAGAGCCCAAATTATTGACCGGGGACCCAGGCCATGCGCCCTTGTTTTATAGGGATCTTAGGGATGTGGGCTTCTTGATTTTTCAGCCTGCCTTCTTGGGGAGGGGCCTGCCGCAACCCTGTTTGGGTAGAGTCTCCGTGTCCCCTGCGAGGGGGGATGGGGAAGGGGACACCATGAGCCTGAGCCGGTATTTCCAGGCTTTTGTTCTCTGGCGGCTTTCCCTGGCAGTTTGCTGCGCCTCTTCCGAGAGTAAGAGCAGCAGTGGCCGAATCTCAGCCTCTGTCTCAGAACAGAGGGATCGCGGACCATTCTCCACTGATGTTCTGCATATCTCTGTCCTTTGTGTTTCTAACACCGCCAGCTGCCAGCCGGTTTCAGTCTGCTCTCTCGCCCACCGGTGCCATCCGTGAGTCCACCTGCTCCCCCGTGCAGGTGGCTACCGCTTCCCGGCGCCCGAACGCGGTGGCACCCTCCCCCTTCCGTTTATCTTCCGATATCTGTGCGCAGTTTCATGGCTCCCCACCTCATACCTCAATACTCAGCGCTGGAGATGTTCATTTGTAGAGATCCAGATGTATCTTCTGCGTCTCAGGCTGATTCCGTGGATGTTCAGACTGTTCTGGTACCTATCCAACTCGACTCAGGGGACCGGCTGAAAAAGGGGTCCCTACTCCTCTACCATCTTAACTCCCTCCTCGCTCTCTATCCAATTTTTAAGTTAAAAACCTGTGGATTAAATTTACCTACAAGTGAGGTTAAGAGTAATCTATAATACATATGGTTAGACTTTAATAATGAGTTAAAATCAATACCAGGAGATGAAATAAGATGGAACTGAAAGTTCTTCATCTAAATTAATTTTTAGCTAATAGCTTTTATCTTAGTTAACAATTGTTGTACTCTAAGAATTCTTTTCTACTGTGGTGTCTGAATCACCACTAAGTAGAATAATGATCTTCACTAATGAGATGTGTAATAGAATCAGACCTTCAATTTGCAAAGTTAGGGAAATGCTGTTACTTACTATGACTAGAATAATACAGGATAAATTATTTGGATTTATATTAGTTAATAAAAAGCAAAACCTCATTTAGAGCTTAGTTTCCTTTTTATTTCATTGTTTTCATAGCAGTAGACAATGACATATTTTCCAAAGCAAATGCACCCTCAATTTTAAAGGATTCATTTTAGAAGCAAATAAAATAAACAGAAGCTCCATTCTTGGTATTAAGAATTCAGGATCTGGGCACTGGTGCTGCTATTAGAGAAAAAAGGCATCTACAGTAATTGGGCCCTATGGGTTTTTTACTCACAGTACAAAGAGAAAAGATGAAGCAGCTGGGGCCTGTGGCCAGAGTAACCAGCCCAACAAACACTGTGCACAGCTTAAAGTAGAAGGAAGCAAGCAAGCCAATTACCCATCGCAGCCCACATAGAGAGATACAGTCATCAGGGTGAGCAAGGCATAGTCCAAGCTGCCAAAGACCTCCTGAGTTAGCCAGAGTTTCTCTTTAAGGTATAGGAATACATTTCATGAATCCAAATTGATTACAAAGTAGAAACTTAGAAGAATGTATAAGCATTCTTTTGTTGAGTTTTTAGCTTCTTTGTATCCTTTGAGAGGTTTCTATTCTGGTAGGAGAATTCAGAAAAGTTCCCAATTTGTTTTGCCAGTAAAAATCTTCAACACCTTCTGTTAATTCCTTACAGCAACTGCAGAATGCCGTGGCATCAATAGTGTTATTATCAAAAAGACAGTGCTGCCCTGCCTTTAAAATAAGGCTATATTTTATTTTCCCTTTAATGAAAACTTATGATATTTACATTCTGTCAAGCAATTCCAAAAACTGTTCCAAAGCCAGTGGTGTATTCTCACACAAGTCTATATTAAATCAAATAAGCAGGACGAATTTACAGAAAAAAGAACAGATGGAACTGCTGTATCATTCTACTGATGATCTCGGGTCCTAACAACAACCTCTAGCAAGACTGAGCTTTCAAATATTAAGAAAGTAACTGCTATCTAGACAAGATACTCAACTGGACTTCTTCCAGTACAAACATCAGCTATAGAGTTTTCCCACTAATTGCTACTTTCTCAACTCTTAAGAATTATAGCATAAACAGAACACCCATTGCTTTGGACTACCCAGCAAGTTAGGTTTGGAAGTGTCCCAAAATGCTGACTGATGACAGCTTCTTAGCAGCAGCTGGTGGCGTTTTTCATCCTGATAGCACTTTCAACACTCTGAAGTTCCAAATGAATTAGCTTGACATGTTTGTTCTTATAAAGAGAAGGGGCCCTATACATATACACACCCCACACCCACATACACATATTTATATCTTAATTATTTTTTCATTGTTTTCAAAATTTTTTCGAAGAAAGCAAAGGATAATAATTATTATAAACACAGATGGAGTTCTACAGTATTTTTCTTAAAAGAACATTGTCAGTTTCAAGTGTTTTGAGACAGCTTAGGGAGTCCGTAATTCATTCAATTCTTGCCATATGAAAACTAATTCTTTATATCTGTCTACCTTTGTAGGTATTCATTCGTATGCAAGTACTATGAATGGCAAAATTACATTTTCTATATATTTAAATTAGAATACAGTTTGGCACCTCTTTTCTCATTCTTATATCTCTGGCTGTAGACATTTTCCATGAAGTGTGGTCCCTCTTATTCTTCCCCAAATTTTTAGATAGTGTCTCAACAGTCATTTCATAACATATTCCAATCAACTGCCATTTCTCTGGACTTCTATTTTTGTAAAAGCTAAAAAAGTTATGTTTTTAGAATCATAGATGTAATAGTTCTGGTATGAGGATGGTACTGAGTATAACAGTACTTTTAGTAAATGATGATATTGAGAAAATATTTCTTTTAAAACTATTTTAAGGTATAATCTGTTTTTTACATCATCCAGATTCAAAATCAGTTTTCTGTGATTTTTCCCTGGCGAAATCTACCAAATAATGTGTCAAAAAGATTTTAAATCTCAGGTGATAGGTGTATAGAGTTTCATTATACTATTCTTTCTACTTTTCTATATATTTACATATTTCCATAATAACTTTTTCAAATATAGCAAAACATATATTTTATGGAAAGCTTGCTTTTAATTTTAAACCAATATCACATTTGCTATTGTCTATTTTTAAAAACTTGTGTTTTATGGCTTAAGAGAATGGCATTTGTTATACAATTATATCTAATATATTTTAATAGTATGTTATATTTTGTTTAATATATAATTAATGTTTAATATAATTTTAAAACTATATTGCCTAAAATGCATTAAATTTTAACATTATTTCATTTGCAAAGTGTCTAGTGCAAATTTAGCCTCCTCAAAGGAAAGTATCTTTTCTTTGAAGTCAGTAACTCTTGGTATTTTTTTTTACTTTTTAAAGATTTATTTATTTATTTGAGAGAGAGCACGCATGCACAATATGGTGTGAGTGGGGGGAGGGGCAGAGAGAGAGGGAGAGAGAATCTCAAGCAGATTCCCCACTGAGTGCAAAGACTGACATGGGGCTCCATCTCACAACCGTAAGATCACAACTTGAGCTGAAATCAAGAGTGGAGGCTTAACTGACTGAGCCACCAGGAATCCATCTTGGTATTTTTATAATAGACAACACTACTTCCAATAATTTTCAATCTGACATGCCCCCTCAGGTTGGATTTATCCATAAGCTAATGTAGGGGAGGGTGAATGAGTCATAGTCATTTAGTTCTGCTGTCAATTTTCTAGGGTAATTAACACGTTTAGTTTTACTTGAAGGAGGATTTAGAAATACTATTTCATGTTAAGTGCCCGCGGAGTGGGCACTTTCTTTTCTCTTACAGAGGGACACCTACTTTCACACCAACTCAAGAAAGAGGAAAGATAATATCCCCTGCACACCTCCCAGTAGTCAGTCCCCTCTTATACATAAATGACAAATAGACCGGTCACATTTGAACAGCATAGTAGTTACTCAGCAATTTGAAATAAGAATATAAGAAAATGCGATGTGCTGAAAATATGGGACATTTCAAGGTTTTGCCAGAAGTTGGTCTTCCCTTCTGCTTTATTTTCTAAATTATTATTTTCTGATCATTTTTTCTTGTCTGATACACTATTATTTTATTCTTCTCCTTTGTAAATATATCATCAGAAAGAGGAAAACCTATTCTTAAGTCTTTCTTGGGTTATTCTTCTTTCCCTTGGTTGATTCAACTAAACCTATTAAACTTTTAACATGTACAAAGACAAGTACGTTTTGAAAATGTATTTCAAAAACTGTCCAAAGAATGCTCCCTTTGGTAACATAGTGTTATTTCTTGTTTTCAATATACAGGGTGTGCTCTGTGCCGCTCCACTGATTTTTATCATTCCATCAGCATGCTATCTGAAACTATCTGAAGAACCAAGGACACACTCAGATAAGATTATGTCCTGTGTCATGCTTCCTGTCGGTGTCCTGGTGATGGTTGCTGGACTCGTCATGGCCATCGCAAATCCTCAAGACTGCACCCATGGGCAGGAAATGTTCTACTGCTTTCCTGACAATCTCTCCCTCACAAACATCTCAGTTTCTCATCTTCAATTGACAACACGATTTCCAGTTTTAAATAGCAGTATCTTTCAATGAGTTGACATATTTTCAAAGGTACATATGTTTTCAGAGACTTCTAAACCACATCATATTCACACACGTTTTAGTCTGTATATTATAAAACTATTATTTCTGCATTTATCAGATTTGGTTTTCTTTACTCTTTAGTCCAATATAAAAGATAAAGAGGAAAAGAAAATTGAATGTATTTTTTTGTTTTATTGCTTTATTTTAAACAAAATTCATGTTTTGTTTTAATGACTGTGCTGCCTTAATCTCAACTGCAGGAGGAAAAGTGAAGCCCTTGGCCCTTGCTGCCATCCTCTCAAAGCATTATTCTTTTATTCAATAGATGAGACAACATACTGCACTCCAAAATAAGTCGGTGATTGTGGGTTGGCATTTTGTGTATGTATCCTTTATGAGAAAAAATTTTTGTGTCTTTTAAAGTTTATGGAATCGAAGAGAAGGCAAACTGAAAACTATTAAAAGGAATAGATATCCCAAGAGCAAAGTGAAAGTCTCCATTACAATTTCAGCAGATCCCTTGTTTAGAGGGGAGTGAATCCCTGGAGAAGTGAGTAAAGTCCTTCCCATGTTAAGAAGCATAAATAATAGACTGTTCAGAGCAAGATGTGTGAGAAATCAAAATTACCTCTCAAATTTTGATCCTGTGGGAATACAATGGTAGTGCCATTAAATAAATTATAAAGCAGGGAGGAAAACCACAAGTTGTTCTCGGGCACAAGCCCAAGAGATCGGTTATGTGTCAACTTTGGACCTGTTGAATTTCAAGTACTGACAGGAGTATACAATCAGAAGCTGAACTTTGAGACTAGAAGCTTGCAAGAAGAATCAGGACCCCAGAAGAAGGGTTCTCACTCCTCTGGGATCCTCAGAGAGATTCTCGAGAGTGCTTGTTGGTTGGCTGGACTCTGTAGAAGCAGACACTCAGATGGAGTTTGGCATGCAGGTGTTTATTAAGGATCATCACTAATGGAAGAGAGGCAGAAAGCAGGATTGGGAGGGCAAGATGGAACTGCAAGGCAGGCCAACAAAGCCTCAGCCAAGTCCATGGAAGACTGGAACATATGTGGCCCATCAGAGTTGTCCCTGTTTGGGTGAAATAGCCAACTTTTATTATTGCTGCCTCCATCTGTCCTTGAATGTGGGTACCTGTGAAGGCCGAGCCCTTGGCAGCTCTTTGCAGCTGAACAAACCCTAAAGGAACTGAGAACTGGATGCTGTCTTCTGGTGGCTGGGGCACCACATGCTTCCTTATAGGGGAACTGGTAGGCACAGCTGTGTCCACCACAGCGGCACTCCGTTTTTAATGAGGACTTTTAAAATATCTTTTCATGAGGATTTCTTTCACATGACACTCTTAAAAATAACAAGAAAATTTGGGACCATCTGGACAGCTACCCTACATCAAATCACCCCCAATTTTCTCACCTTTTCATTTGTATTTCAAGTTGACAATTGATAGCACTGTATTAATTGTTGCCAAATAGAAAATATTGCAAGCAGAGTTAATACACACATGATGCATTTGTACAAATCACAGCAAAAGAAAAAGAAAAAAAAAAACCCAGAGGAAGTGTATAAAGGATAGTTTCACAGTGGTTTGAGTAAAGAAGTGGTGAGAGCTGCGTCATCATGTGACTCATAGTAAGAAAGACCTGTTGAAAGCACGGAAAGCTGCACCTTAGGTGGAACCGTGCTCAGGCTCGGAGTGGGATTTTTTACTTCAATAAACATGATCCATGTGACTCAATTAGTTTAAATTCTACTGGCTATATAACTTTTCTGTATTTAATTTGTAGATTTGTTTTTTATAGATGTTTAAGAATCATAAGGTTAAGTGGTTTGTGCCTATTTTTAGATTGACACATGTTTTGGTAAAATGATAATAAAAATACTTTCATTCATAGTGAGGGAATGTAAGAAATTTTTGCAGCAGTCTATCCCTACATGACTCAAGACTGAGAAATACTGACCTACATAGTTATTAGATAAAATCACAAGAGATGAGAGTTCCAAGAATGTACAAAGAGAAGCACATCGAGGATAATGTAATTTAGCACTTAACCATCTATTATCTTGTAGTTTGGGTATTGCTTCAGACACCAAAAATTAAATTAACCTTGACTCTTCAAGTAGGTTAAAAAACAAAACAAAAACAACTCCTGGTAGGAACTGAGTATTGCATTAATGCCTAATAAACATTTGTTCTTTTTTATTATTATTATTCCTAATCCACTTTAGAACAAAACTGCCTTACATGAATTACCAACATCTTTCAAATTATGATAGAATAAATCTTAGAAACTCACATCTATTTTGCAAGATCACTTGTCTGTCTCTTTATTTTGCCACCATGCAAAACTTCAAGAACCACCTCCCATCTATTTTCTGCCTCAATTTAATGAGAGATTTCTACTGAAATTCTTTCCCTCCCTGCCACTTCTTGCCCCTAACAAAGCAACTTTAGGATTTAAAACCAATTTCTGAGGTTGTCACGACATTTGAATTTATAAAATGATTCTTAATTTAAAAAAGAAAGGAAGGAAATAGTATCTTTACGCACTAATGTAAACATCTACCAATGCATTTCCATCAAAGGTACAGACTGGATGACACCCGTGTAACCTGTGAACTGGATCCTTGTTCATATAACAGTTTATGATAGGCTCTTTCACTTCAACCCTAACGTGAACCATCTCTGAATATCAGAGAAGGTAGACCTCCTTGCCTCTGATTGTTTCCAATGCTGTCGAGTAGTAATTGCTGCCTCTTGTCTTTCCTATAAGAACCCTGAAATCCAGGTTATTCAACTAAGAAAATTCCCACTAGTCGTTTGCTGAATGCATACTCCACAGATCAATTTAATTAAAGATTAACTTATTGGACAGGAGTAGGCCTCTTTCTAGTTTATCTTCTGCCATCTTCTCAGGAACGCAGTTTTAGTCTGTGTGTTTTGTTTGTTTGTGTTGTTGTTGTTGTTGTTGTTGTTGTTGTATAGGAGAGCTGGCCACTGACAGGACTTGGTGTTGCAAGGTATTCCAGAAGTGGCTCAAGCATGGGCTAGCCAGTGACCATGAGCTAGGGTACTCATAAATCTTTTACTAACTGTGGTGGGGGTAATAATTAGCTACACCAGTCAGATAAGCTCCTTTAAGAATGTATAATAATTCTGAAAAGTATATAAAGAATTTACCCTGATATTAGAGTAAACATGCAGAATGGACAAGAAATACCATGAGCTAGGGACCAGCTAGACTGGAAGAGAGAGGAAAGAGCACATTCTCTGGAGCAGTGGTTCTCAAACTTCAACATGTGTCTGAATCCCTTGAAGGACTAGTTAAAACACAGATTGCCAGGCACCCCCTCCAGAGTTTCCGGTTCAGTACTTTGGGGTGAGGCCCGAGAATTTGCATTTCTTTAAAGTTTTCAGGTGGCGCGGCTGCTATTGGTTCAAAGATCACATTCAAATAAGTTTAAAGGTTGGACATAAGAGAGTTGCTAGATGGTGCCATCTGTTTAGAGGCTGGGCAAAATGCAAGCAAGATGTAGAAATGCTGTGCTGGAGCTCAGGGAGAAGACCGAGATTAGGCACAGAGGAGGGAGAGCTACTGGCACATATTAAATGTTCTTATCCTTGGTCTCTTTGAAAAATCTTTTGGAGAAGCTTACTGAGGGAGGAGAAGAAACCAAGACCGTAAGATTAGTGAAGAGTAATGGCAAGGGAGGGGAGGAGAGTTAACAACAAAGAAGAAAACAGAGATTACAGTCTAAAGTCAACACAGCTGCAGTGGGTAAGCTGAAAGCCTGGTTTGGAGCCTACAGGCATTCAGGGAAGATAGCCTGAGCTTCATAGGAGGAAAAGAAGGAAGGAAATATCCCAGTTCCTCAAAAGTACACCAAGTTTTCCTAGGACTAAACTCTCAATGGAAAGTCTTACTTGGAAATTACAAAGGGTACATAAGTATCACTGGGCTGGATTCATAATAACATCATGCAGATAAAGAATTCCTGTAGCAGTCTTGTATAGGACACTTTAATAATCATTTCACTAATGTTTGCTCAACCACAATGAAGATTATCAATAAATTTAGCTTTGGAGTTTTTATTATATTATTCATTTATAATAATATGCTAAGTGCCTTTAACACACACACACACACACACACAAGCAGATTTAGTGTGTCCTCTAACTTCCACCTGTTTCTGGTCCTTACCAACTCACACCTCGACTGATGTCACAACCTCTTACCTAAGTACTCTGCCTCTAGTCTCTTCTTCCTTCAAGGTGTGTGTTTGTGCATCACTCTGTGAATCATCTTATTAAACTGACATTATTAACCTGATGTTTGATAATACCACTTGTTTGTTCAAAAGCTCTCCATGAAACTCTTATGCTTATAAAATAAAGTACAAACTCCAAACTCCAGCCTGTATTCAAAAGTTTCATAATATGGCCTCAATATGGCATTCTGGCCTTAGCTCCTGTGACTCCGGGAATGGGCTCTCTAGCCTAACGAAAGCATTCCTTTACACTGACCCTGCTCTGTGCCGCTTTTGCCTTTGCCCCTAAATTCTTAGCATTCTCTCATTTGCTTATCCAACCCCTCCCTCCCATCAAAATTCTATCAGTTCTTCAGTCTTCTCCCTGTGCCATACCTAACAATTCGAGCTGCAAGTCAGTTGATCCTCCTTTGGAATTCTGTAATTCTTTTAGTTATGTTACATGAAGAAATCCTGTCTGTCTACCCAAAGTTCCTTGAGGACCAACAGTGTGCTTTAAAGCGTCTTTTTATTCAAATCTCATGGCAAGGAGCCTTGTAGTAAACACTTAAGAATTTGAAGGGAGATTGATGGTGTAAAAGGGAAAATGGTTAATTGTACCAGTACCATACACATTATTTTATTGGATTTTTTCAGCTATAATGATTGTCGTTATAAAGTATAATTGCATTTTAATGTGATGTAGTCAATCATCCAATGAGCTGGTTTAGATGATTAAGTTGGGTTTCTTATTTTGCTTTATTGTGCATTGAAACTTCAGAGAAATTGTTTGGGATATTCTTAAAAGGACTCTTCGAGTAAATACCAATCATCACGTATCTTTCCACTTGTTTTGACGGCTAAATAAACATTTGCTTATATCTTTCTTAATTATAAGCTCCTTGAAACCTAAGACCACGTCATGGTTAGTTTTCTTTTTTGCCAGTGTATAAACATTGAATGACTTGACTTTATCTAATATATATATATATATATATATATACACACACATATATAATTCAAATTTATAACCCACCAAGAAAACTCACATTAACCCCTTTATTTAAGATTATTCCTTAAAAAATGAAGTGCCAAAACTTTAAACCAAGTGTGTTTATGATTTAGGTACAATTATCACCTTGCCTAATCTCAGCAGACAGCTCAGTAATTTTATAGAGCACAAAAAAGAAGAGGTGATTTAGGAACGCACAGGCAAAATGTAAGAACAACACTTCAGGCAACATATCAGTTTGCAGTTTTAAGTTTGAAAGGCTTTGAAAATGTTTATATCCAAGATACAGTGGCAGCTATGTATTTATCTTTTTTTTTTAAGATTTTATTTATTTATTCATTCAATAGAGAGACAGCCAGCGAGAGAGAGAACACAAGCAGGGGGAGTGGGAAAGGAAGAAGCGGGCTCATAGCGGAGGAGCCTGATGTGGGGCTCGATCCCACAACGCCGGGATCACGCCCTGAGACGAAGGCAGATGCTTAACCGCTGTGCCACCCAGGCACCCCTCTATTTATCATTTTTAAATTTCGTTATGCCAGAGGACAAGGCCGGTTCCAGAAAAACAAATACAGCCCAGGCTTCTTAGAGTCAGGTCCTGTTGCAAAACAACATTGTTCTTTAATCTTTATGTTCGGAGAGAGAAAATAGTAAAGCATCCACAAAGAAAAGTCACCATTTGGGTGACTTCTGACTTCTCTTGCACAAGTTTGCATTCTTGTAAAGTCTTAAAAAGAATATTCTAAGTTACAACTTTTAACTATTGTTCCTCCATGTACAAAATGTAGATAAGCTGCAAGTTGAGTAAAATGACCTTGGGTTTTATGTGCTCTGTCTCACAGCATTTCAAAATGAACTTAGATTTATTTTAAAAGCTGTAAGAACAGACAAGGGAAGGAAATTAACTTTAAACATTTAGAAAACCAGGGCTTAGGAAACCCTGGGTTTTATAGAAGGGGCTGCTTGACTGCATAAACACAGTGGGAGGGGCTCCCTATTCTAGAACACAATCTGACCTTTTAAAGTAGACATTTTAAATGAGAGAATAAGAAACTAAAAATATTGTCTTCAGGTGGAAAATTTCCTTGGAATAAATGCTTTTGTATGTGTAACCTAAATGGCACCTGATAATTCCTTGCCTCCAAGTGATCTGGTTAAACTTGATCTTAAACCCCATTCTGTATTCAGAAGCCTACTCCATAATTTCAGCAAATTCTTTTGGCCTACTTTCTCGTGCTTCTCTATGCCACCATAAATCAGTGTCCTTTTGCTCTTTATCTGTAAAATTTATGATACTGTAGATGCAAAACACAATCCCTTCATCAGTTTCCATAAAAATGCACTCACATCATGCATTGTGTAAAGTGTTTATTGTTGTTACATCTTTTGAAGATTTGGAGTGGTTACAAGGAAGGGCCACGTCCTGGAACATGGCCTTTGACCAATCCTTAGGCTTCACTAAGTGCCTCATTTACTCCTCTCATTTTCCATCTCCTTCTCCAGATGAACAAGCAACTTCAGGCCTCTAGAAGACCTCTCTCCCACTTTATCCTACACTTCATGATTATATTTTCCCAACACAACTGCCATTCTCTTCCTAAGAAGCATCCAGATGGAGACTGTCAACACACCTATATTTTTCCATTTCCTTACATATATGTACCCTGTGATTTATATTCTGAATTGCTTTTCTGGTGACTTTGCTCTCCATAAAAAGAGAAGCCCAGAAGACATCTGCCTCTCATAAAATTAAAATGTGGGCTCCTGGCTTTAACTAGGAGCTGTTCCATCTGAATGGGTAACACAAGGGTGACCACTGTGGTTTCCCAACACAGCCAAGCCACATTGCTTAAAACTGTTTCCCCTGAAGGCCTCTACTTTGTGTCTTCAGCCATTGTAATTTTTCACTTCAACACCAGTACTATTCTCCAAACAACAGCTGTGTGTCTGCCCACTTCCTTTGCACTCTGGATAAATCTGGCCTTTCAGAATTACATTAGAGCAGGCCCAGCAGTAGTGGGTGGATAATCCTCTGCTTTATAAGTAAGGAAAATCTGAAAAGTTTCTCTACTCATTTTCTCCAATATCTTCTATGGAATGATACCGAGGTATCGGACATATTGTTGATTGCCTTTCAGTATATAGAACACAGACACCCCTTAACACTAGGGTATAAATTAGAGGATCCAGTTTAACAATTAGAAGAGTAGCTCTAAATTCTAAGCTCTAAGGGTGGCTCATGAGAATGCTGCCTTCCCCACTCCTCTCCACCTCCCTAAATTCCAGCAGAACTTCAGATTTTGCCCAAATGTCTCCTCCTCTAAAAGGTCTTCCCAGCCTTCTCCAGCAGACCATAGCTTTTCTTCTTCTGCAAGACTATGGGTATAATCTGGTGATTAATAGAAGGAACAATCCAGTGTAAATAAGAACTTTATGACAATTAGAGCTCACCAATGTTGGCATGGGCTGCCCTGGAACTCAGTGAGCCTTTTGTGCCTAGAACAACTTACAGGTTGGAAAAACAGTTGCCCACAATGTGGTAGGGGCAGTTTATTGCTGAATAAAAACTGAACTTGATCTTTAAGGTCTCCCCTAATGCTGAGCTTCTAGTTACTGCCTGTGTCCTCTGATGAATAAAATACAGAGCTGTTCTGCAACTGCCTCATTATTTGTGCGTGACTTTTCATTTTTTTCTAAATAAATATGAAACAGCTCAGGAGCAGCAATCTTTTCATTCCTCTTCAGTGCTTAGACCACCTTGTACAAAATAATTGTTCAAAAAAATTTATGAATTGGACCACATAGCTGGTTTTGAAGGGAGGTTAAGAAACGGAAAGGAGGACAACCTGGAGACAGTAAAGCAGATGTGGAGCAGCACCACAGCATGACATTTCTAGGGATCAGGTCCCACTGAAGGATGGGAGCTCACAGGGCACTAGAGCAATCCTTCAACAACCTCAATTATTCTACCACTAGGTCCATGCAGAAATTATTGCTGCCACTGCTGACCAGCATGCAAAAGCAGTTCTCATTCTCTTCCTTCTTATCATCATTCCTGATTTTCTACATATGAGAAAGATATTTGCAGGAAACACTAAACAAAGAGTTTAATAATTATGGCAAACATATCCATAAATTCTTTAATTGTCCCCCTTCGATTGGAGGAAATTCCATAAAAGCAGAATAGAACCCAATCACAGACAAGATAAAGACAAGTGCATCAAGTCCATAGTTGGGTTCACAGATGTGCAGCATCTACTGGTAATTAAAAGCTGGGAAGTGGTTTTACTGCCTTATCCTGAAAAGAATGGTTTGTGGATCACCAGCATTGGCACTGCCTGGGAGCTCTTTAGAAATGCAGAATTTCAGGCTCCACTTCAAACGTACTGAACCAGAATCTGCTCTGTAACAGCCCAAGGTTGTTCCCGTCCAAGTTGGAAAAGCACTAGTGTACAGGGCCTTGTCTTTTGGGAGGGGGGCTTATCAGAATCAGCTAGGAAAATTGGTTAAAGAAAAAGCACCTCCTGGAGAGTCTATTATGCCCACACTAGTGTTTCTGTTACTGATGAGAATTGTGATAACATATTTCTGGGGATTTGGGGAGGGAAAATGATTGCAAATAATTGACCTACGGCTATAACACTGAAACCCATTCCTGTTTATTGTGTTTTTTTCCAGAGCAATCATGCAATCAAAAATGAGGTTTTTTCCCCCAACATTGTCTAAAATTTAAAAAAACTAGTCATACCTTTTCTTTAGATCAAAATGGCAATTTCTTTTTAACAATGCTACAAATGAAAAATTTTAAGACAGCCTGTTGACTTCTAGTTTGCATGTAAAAAGCCTTAATGAATAAGTCAGAAAGTTTTTTAGCATGGGAATGTGCTTTGAATTTATGATCATATCTGGGGAGTGGAGAGGATTATCACTGCATTAAATATGTAAAGCCTGAGCATAGCATTTATATTTGCTATAATGCATGGAGTGGATAACTTAATAGGTAAATGTATGAAAGTCACCAAAAATACTCTATGTTGTTTCTAGATTAAGCAGTTGATTAAACAAAATATTCACTATCATAAGACATGTTCTCCAGTTAAAGAACTGTTTAAAATACATTTTTCTTTAATAAAGATGAACATGTTATTACTTTGTTAACATTAAAAGCTTAATGGAAAAATATGCTCTATTTTGAAGCAAAAAATAACTGAATAATATAATGTAATTTAAATTTAGTTAGGGTGTGGTATTCAGAGAATGGAGAACATTCCTCATTCTAACTTCAAGAACTCTTGACTATGACAGGGAGCCACTAAAAAGTTCCTATCTAGGTGACAGCAACTCAGATTTCCTCAGTCATGTGTGAAAGGTCATGAGGTCTGAGTCCAAAGTTGGAAGAGTGAATCTCAACTTTGTCCTGATTCATGTAAGCGATTTAACCTTTTTGATCCTCACTTTTGTCATCTTTAAAATAAAGAAATCATTATATATTAGGTTTCTATGAGAGTTTTTTCATATGTTTATTGATAATGTGAATTACTACATACATATTACATTTACTTATTTTCTCTCATTGTGTCTTTTGTTTTTTTTGGATGAAATGATATCATGCCTTTATGAATTATACATGATATAATATTTAAAAATTGGTATTTACCTTTTAATTTTGTTAATCATCATTTTACCTAACAAGTTTTTAATTTTCTAAAGCAAAATATATTGTTTTTAAGATTTTTCAATTGTTTTCATAAAAGTCATCCTTTAGCTCAAGAGAAGATAATACTTTACATAAATAATCTTCTAGATTTGAATTAATTATAATTTACTCATGCCTTTTAAAGTACTTTTATTATAAAATAATAAAGTGCACGTTGTAAATAAAAATATTTTGGTTTTCCTAATATTTTGTGATATTATGGTTACTATTTTGGTTTATTTCCTTTTTGTCATTTTTCTATGTAGATTTTGTCCAAAATTGGGATAATACTATTACAACATAATGAGAAATACATATTTGGTCTCTGCCTCTAATTCCTGACACAGAGCTCCTAAAACCCTCATACTATTTTTTAAGTGATACAGATGCTAGAAGCATCTTCTGTTCTAATACTTGGTCTTTGTCCCAGATTGCTGACACAAGAGCTCTTAGACCCTTGGAATTTCTACTGTGATAAGAGTCTTTTTTTGTATGCTAATGAGATGTCTGGTGGCTAGGGGCCCCTAGATAGCTTCAGGTAGGGGGTTGTTCACCAAAAAGGCTAAGACACGAGTAGAAGGTTGAGCTATCATCCCTACCTTCAACCTCTGGGGAGGGAGAAAGGATGGACTTAATTACCAATGGCCAATGATTTAATCCATTATTCCTAAGTAATAAAACTTCCATAAAAACTCTAAACGACAGGATTCAAAGTACTTCCTGGTTGGTTAACACAGGGAGGTGCTGAGGAGTTGGTGTGCCTGGAGAGGGCGTGGAAGCTCTGTATCATCCACCACCCCCAACACCTTGCTCATGCATCTCTTCCATTTGACTGTTCCTAAGTTGTACCCTTCATTATAAATCAGTCATAGTGAGCAAAATTTTCCTGAGATCTGTGAGCTGTTCTAGTAAGTTATCTAATCTGAGGAGGAGATGATATTAAATTGAAGCATATATATTAATATATGCTTCAGTTTGAAAGTATTTTATCTTAAAAGAATTAAAAACTTATTTCCTGACTCTGTCCACTGCAAAGGCCTAGAAGTAATGACCAATACATAACATATTGAGCACAGCAATGTCAAACTGTGGTCTCCAAACACCTTTCCTACTAAAAGGAACAAGGGCTCCTTGGAAAAATATCTCAAAGCAGAAGTGGAACAGAAATGTGCAAGGTAAGAATACAGCATCATGTGATAACAGAAAACAAACAAGCGGAACCATCAAAAGAACTTGGAAGTCAACTTGAAGGGCTTTTTCCATTGGTCAAAGATGAGACAGCATGAGCATCAATCAGGATAATAATAGCAGTGGTTTAAAATAAATCCTATATGTGTTTAAAAAAAAACCCAAATAACTCATTTATCATCTTTGGAGGACTGGAAAGGATGAATGTACTATTTGAAAACTAATAAGGAAGGAGGAAATCAAGTATTTTTATAGTGTTTCTTTTACAAGCTGTATTACAGGGTAACCAAAGAATCAGTGGGAGAAAATTATTAAAGTATTCCACATAATAAATGAAAAGGGAATAGAATTAAAATATCACCATTTTATGATCTCTAATGAACGAATAAATGCAAGCAGTTATCATCAACGGTGATAACAACACAAAAAGAGATAACCTGATATTGTTTATCACCAATGGAAAAACCACAACTCCACCTATTTAGTAGTCAAAAAGAATAACAAAATAAAATAATTGAACCTGAATTATTAAGATTCTAAATCTAACTTCAAATTTTTGTAAAATAAAAAGACAGAAGAATTTATTAAACGATATCATTGGAATGCAATTGGCAAAATTCAGACTATGCAAAATTCTTCAGAGCAAATAACTCAGTTTCTTCAACAAATTGTAAAAGTAAAAAAACACAGGGAGAGAAGGAGGGAAGGAAAGGAAGGAGGGGGAAGAGAGAAAAGAGAAAAGAAGAGAGCCTATTAATTATCAGAAACAGAAGAGACATGTAATATACCTCATTTTTTACAGATACATACTGAACTATTTATGGGTGAAATGATATCTGAAATTTACTTTCAAAATAGTCCAACAGGTAAAATGGAAGTAGATGAAGGTATAAATGAAACACGATTGTCCAAAGGTGATAAATTTTGTATAACTGGGTAACAATGACATGGGCCTTTATTATATGTGTTTGAAATTTTCTGCAATAAAAATACCTTAAAAAGAACAAAACAGTCTTGGAGTACTCCCCATGAGAAGAGAAGAGGCAGTGAATCTAATCACAAATACCCATCCAGACCCACAGAGAAGAAAGTGCATAGTCTGCACCTTTTTGAACTATTTTTTGAGCATTAAAAAAAAAAATGTATGAGCTCATAATCTTCTGGTCTTTGTGAGAGAAATTTATCCTTGAGCCAAAATGTATGCCCAACTTAATGAATAGTGTAAGACAATGGAGATAGTTCTTAAGAACTCAAATGATACTTATTAATGATACTTATTTTCTTGGGTGCAGAAATGAAGTAGAAGTGAAAATCAAATATTCTCCTTTTTTAGCACACTATTATTTCTTTTTTACTGTTAAAAAATAGCTTGTTAGAAAAAAAAAAATAGTTTGCTAGAATACAGACTAACCAAGCTTATCCTTTATGTTGAAGACTTACAATTATTATCTGCCATGAATTTATTTTTTAAACAGTTTGCCAGTATGCGAATCAACTAAAAGACCTACAGCTTCCAAATGGAGTGCTCAAATTTGAGGTAAAAATAGATGTCTCTCCTCAATGGGTTCCCTCCAGCACATGCTTTGAAGAAGTTTCTAGATAATCACAAGGCAGAATAGCTCCCCTCAAGACCTCACAGAGATCACTGTCTTTATTTCTCACTTTTCTTCCCAGCAATACCCAACCTTGTGTTGTCCCCAGAAATAAGACACACTCAAAATGCACTAACATACACAGAACCACAGACTGAAACATCTGAAAAGGCTCTAAATCTCTGTTACAGTGTGAGAAAATTTCAGAATACAAATTATATAGTGTTGAGGTAATTTGCAAGTACACAGTCTCACATTCCTCAATTAACTTGGCACAGGTTTAAAGCCTTAAACAGTCTGCTGTATTCTTCTTGAAAGCAGCTGGCCCACCTTGGCCTTGACTTAAGGTCACTGTCCTTTCTTGCTGGGCAAATCATCACCCCAGACTTCCTCTGAGTTTTACTTCTACAGGTTTCCAAGGACTCCAGAGAACCAGGCTACTTTTTAGGCTAGGGCCCAAGTCAAGTTCTCTGCACTCACTTGGAAACTGTTCTGGCAGCTCCAGATAGGAGCTAAGAATTTTCTGACCAACCTTCCTCTGGAGTTTGGGCAATGACAGTTTACCTGAGCTAAACATCCTCCCTTAATGAATATGTTCTGCATATCTTGTAATTATTTTACTTTTTTCCTCTCCTTCCCATGCTTCAAATTTTCAAAGACCTTGTATTATCCTCTTTTTTCTATTCCTTATCACATACACCTAAGGGCTCCCTACCACCATTCTCCACTCCAACTTCCAATCAGTTTCCATGAAAATGACCAAGCTCTAAATATATCCTTGGACTTGTAAACTCTCTCTCACAGTTGAACCCTTATCATAGACACTTTGGCCGAGCAAAATGGAGAATCACATTTCCCAACTTAAATGAAGGTCTGTGACAGTCCTGTGTAGCAAATACCTCTGGGAATTACCCAGCCCCTTGGATCCTTTTTTCAGAAAACTGACCTTGAACAGGCAGAGCCCCTTCTGCCCTTGTTCTTTGTACAGAAAACTGGAAGTGCCTGAGCGGCATTACATTCCTGGGAAAACCCATAGCCAAGTACTGACTTGTGTGGGAGTTTGATAGCCCAGACTTTGCCTCAAAGTGGGACACGTCTGAGATGTAACTTATGTTTCAGAGTACCCATGGAATCAGTCTGAGGTTGAGAAGTACCTTGAAATTTCTTGCTCGTTTCCTTCCCCCTATTCAGTCCTGCTTCCTCTACTCCCTTACCTGCTTCTCCTGGGAGCACTTCCTTAATAAATCATGAATATTTATATATGAATCCTTATCTCAGGGTCACCTTCTGGAGAATTCAACCTAAGAGATCATTCAACCATGCCATAAAAACATTTTTTTAAAGACTTATTTTATTTGAGGGAGAGCAAGAGAGAGAATGCACGAGCAGGGGGAGGGGCGGGGGGGGGCGGGGAGAAGCAGACTCCCCGCTGAGCAGGGAGCCCAATGCAGACTCAATCCCAGGACTCTGGGATCACGACCTGAGCTGAAGGCAGATGCTTAACCAACAGAGCCACCCAGATGCCCTTATAATAAAATTTAAATACAATATAGGCAATATAACCAAAGAAAATAGCAACATTTCTTAAAATAAGTAAGCTCACATAAGTTTTATTGATTTCCCAATACATCTACTCTAGCCCATAAAGAAAATTTTAGAGGTTGGTTGTTTATATTGAAAATCACAAGCTATGCTTTCTCCACCTAGTAGATGGCCTGATACTGACACACAATTCATATTTGCTAAATAAATGATGCCTTATGGTTAAAAGTAGCTTTTATTTAACCTTGTGTTCATCAACTGATTAGACAAGATATTTCACAATGAGTTATTTCACAGGCTTTTTGGTGCTTATATTACATAAAGAAATTCAAAATTCATTTTCACATGTAAAAACCCCTAATTAAAAAAGGAGCATCTACTCACATGAGCATATTGAACATAAAATAGAAATACAAGAATTTCATATTTGTATCCCCTAAATGTAAATATTAATGTGGTAATAATTTGTTTGAGTTTTATATTTATTGTCATAATCTCACTATCATTTCACATGTTTAGTCACTGCTTCTAATATCACAGTTCTAAGGAAAGCCTTTAGTTTAGAAAATGTTTTATTGACTATTGAGCACATTTGACTTCAATTTCAGGCTCCTCATACTTCAAATGTGAACTTGCCTTAATCTGCTGGAAACAATGTAGAGACTTATGGAGCTAATTTAAGAAATCGAGTACTTTTACTGGAAAAGAGTTGTGTTCTCATATCAATACTAGATAAAAAATGACTTAGTGTTGATGTAAGAATTTCAGTCATTTGCAGGCGAGGTTCCACAATTACTCTTCCCTTACATTTTTTTTTCAAATAGATTAAATATGTGACATCTTTATATCAACACTTGAAAATCACTAAAACATCTATAATAGCATATCACCGAAGTATAGCTCCCCCTGAATTTTCACTCAGTAATCACTGTCATAGCATTTTTTTTGGTCCAGCTATTCTGTCTTCCAAGAGTAAAACCATAGCAAGAATGAGTTTAATTCTTAGCAACAAAAATGAAGTATTACAGTAAAAGCGGTTCTAAGAGGGAAGTTTATAGCAATACAAGCTTATCTCAAAAAGCAAGAAAAATCTCAAATAAGCAACTTAACCTGTCACTTAAAGGAGTTAGAAAAAGAACAACAAACAATACCTAAAACTAGCAGAAGGAAGGAAACAATAAAGATTAGAGCAGAAATAAATGACACAAAAACTAAAAAAACTTGGAGCACCTGGGTGTCTCAGTCAGTTAAGCATCTGCCTGCAGCTGCTCAGCGGGGAGCCTGCTTCTCCCTCTCCCTCTGCCTACGGCTCCCCCTGCTTATGTGCTCTCTCTCTCACTCTCGCTCTTTGTCAAGTAAAGAAATAAAATCTTAAAAAAAAAAAAGAAACTAAAACAAACAAACAAACAAAACAATAGAACAGAGCAAGGAAACCAGAATTCGGTTCTCTAAAAAAAATCAATAAAATTGATAAACCTCTAGCCAGATTTATGAAGAAAAAAAGAGGAAGGACTCAAATAAATAAAATCACAAATAAGAGGAGAAATAACAACCAACACCACAGAAATACAACCAATCATAAGAGACTATTATGAAAAACCGTATGCCAACAATTTGGACAACCTAGGAGAAATGGGTAAATTCATAGAAACATACAAACTACCAAAACGGAAATAGAAAGAAATAGAAACTTTGAACAGACTGATAACCAGCAAAGAAATGGAGCCAGTAAATCCCAACAAACAAAAATCCAGGACCAGACAGATTCACAGGTAAATTCTATCAAACATTTAAAGAAGAGTTAATACCTATTCCTCTTAAACTACTCCAAAAAATAGAAAAGGAAGGAAAGATTCCAAATTCATTCTATGAGGGCAGCATTACCCAGATACCAAAGCCAGATAAAGACACCACAAAAAAGGAAAACTACAGGCCAATATCCCTGATGAACACAGATGCCAAAAATCTCAACAAAATACTGGGAAACCAAATTCAACAATACATTAAAAAAAACCATTCACCACAATCAAGTGGGATTTATTCCTGGGTTGCAAGTGTGGTTCAATATTCACAAATCAATCAGTGTGCTACATCACATCAATAGGAAAAAGGATAAGAACCATATGATCCTTCCAATAGATGCAGAAAAAGCATTTCACAAAGTACAACATCCATTCGTAATAAAAACCCTCAATAAAATAGGTTTAGAGGGAACATACCTCAATATAATAAAGGCCATCTATGAAAAACCCACAGCTAACATCATTCTTAACAGGAAAAAAAATTGAGCTTTTCCCCTAAGGTCAGGAACAAGACAAGGATGTCCATTCTCATCACTTTTATTCAACGTGGTACCAGAAGTCCTAGCCATAGTAGTCAGATAACAAAAAGAAATAAAAGGAATCCAAATCGGTAAGGAAGAAGTAAAACTTTCACTATTTGCAGATGACATGATACTATATATAGAAAACCCTAAGGACTCCACCAAAAAAAAAAAAAAAAAAAACACACACACACACACACACACACACACACAAACCCCTGCTAGAACTGATAAAGAAATTCGGTAAAGTCACAGGATACAAAATTAATGTACAGAAATCTGCTGCATTTGTATACACCAATAATGAAGCAGCAGAAAGAGAAATTAATTTTTCACAGAACTAAAACACACAATTCTAAAATTTATATGGAACCACAAAAGACCCTGAATAGCCAAAACTATCTTAAAAAAGCAAAGCAAAGCCGGGAAGTATCACAATTCCAGACTTCAAGATGTATTACAAAGCTGTAGTAATCAGAACAGTATGGTACTGGCACAAAAATAGACACAGAGATTGATGGAACAGAATAAAAAACTCAGAAATAAACCCACAATTATATGGTCAATTAATCTTCAACATAGCAGGAAAGAACATCCAACAGGAAAAAGACAGTCTCTTCAACAAATGGTGCTGAAAAAATGGACAGCAACAAGTAAAAGAATGAAAATGGACCACTTTCTTACACCATACATGAAAATAAATTCAAATGGATTAAAGACCTAAATGTGAGACCTGAAACCATAACTATCCTAGAGGAGAACACAGGCAGTAATTTCTTTGACAAAAGCCATAGCAACTTCTTTTAAGATATGTCTCTCGAGGCAAGGGAAACCAAAGCAAAAATAAACTATTGAGTCTACATCAAAATAAAAAAAACTTCTACACAATGAAAGAAACAATTAACAAAACTAAAAGACAACCTAGAAATGGGAGAAGATATTTGTAAATGACATATCTGATAAAGGGTTAGCATCCAAAAAATATGAACAACTTCTCAAACGTAACACCCAAAAAACAAATAATCCAATTAAAAAATGGGTAGAAAACACAGACATTTCTCCAAGGAAGATGTCCAGATGGCCAACACACACATGAAAAGATGCTCATCATCACTTATCATCATGTAAATGCAAATCAAAACTGCAATGAGGTGTCACCTCACACCTCTCAAAATGGCTAATATCAACCACACAAGAAACAGCAGGTGTTGGTAAGGATGTGGAGAAAGGGAAACCCTCTTGCACTATTGGTGAGAATGCAAACTGATGCAGTCAATGTGGAGAATACTATGAAGGTTCCTCAAGAAGTTAAAAATAGAACTACTTTATGATCCAACAATCACACTACCGGATATTTAACCAAAGAATACAAAAACACAATTCAAAGGGATACACGCACCCCAGTGTTTATAGCAGCATTATTTACAAGAGCTAAGATATGGAAGCAGCCCAACTGTCCATCAATTGACAAATGGATACAGAAGATATGGTGTGTGTGTATATGTATATGTGTGTGTGTGTGTGTGTGTGTGTATTATTCAGCCATAAAAAAGAATGAAATCTTGCCATGTGCAAAGACATGGATGCAGCTAGAGAGTATGATGCCAAGCAAAATAAGTCACTCAGAGTAAGACAAATACCATATAATTTCACTCATATGTGGAATTTAAGAAACAAAACAAACAAACACAAGAAAAATAAGAGAGAGACAAAGCAAGAAACAGATTCCTAGTTATAGAAAACAATCTGATGGTTACTGGGGGTGGGGTGGGAGACGTGGGTTAAACAGGTGATGGGGATTGAGGAGTGCACTTGTCGTGATGAGCACTAGGTGATATATGGAACGGAAACTAATATATATACTAATATATTATATACTTGAAACTAACACTGTAGGTTAACTAACTGGAATGAAAAATAACTAAAAAATTCAGCATCAGATAAAGCTTCATAGAACAAAAAACAATGAAAAAAGATTATTTAATATGAGACAGGCTACCATAGCAAGAAGGTCTGGATAGTCTGTCTCAGGGGATCTGAATGATAGAATAACTGTCAGTATGTAGTGCACACATCTGGCTTCATGCAGAACTGGTCATTTCTTGAAGACCCTTCCAATTGCATGAGCTTGTGATTATTCATGGAGGAAACTCTTTTGTATCATTTACAAAAAGTTTGACCTCTACAACTTTAGCTTTATGGAGAAAGTGAGACAAACTTATTTTCCAGGTAATGATTTAAGAGGGAAAAATATTTACAAGGTGCTTGAATGTGATGTCTTACAATGCAAGGTGCAACAAAACAAATGAGTTTTTTCTTCACCCAAGAGGTAGTTTTCATTGATTCAGATTTAAAAATATATAGTTAAGTACACATGCACAGTAATGAAGTATTTGAAGGGAGAGTTAACATTTTAATAGTACATATGATTAATGATGTCTTGCATGAAGTCAAAGCAAGAAAAGTCAGTGCGAATGACCTCTGAATTGAAAAAAAAAATGCAGGCTGAAATGTCTTCAGTAATTATTTTGGCTGCATAAAGTCTGAAGCAATCAGAAAGGTTTCGAAGTTCTTTTATAGAACCCATAGGACTTAATATATCATAAGCAATAAAGTCTTGGGAAGAATTATGGCTACTTATTTAGATTAAAATATGACAACTAGTAATAACATTATTCTAGTTGTAGTCATCATGCACAGCCCACCTTTGCCAACTTCATGAAGCAATGAAAAACAAAAACTTTTTCTTGAGTTAGTCTAGTAATTTTGAACAGCTGCAACTAGTCTATGAGAGCATAATTTTTGCCAAAGATATTTTGTCATGCCCTTTATTTATCATCCAGTTAAATATTCCTTATATTTCAATGCCAGTTAATCTTCTTTCTTATTTCTCAGAAATATGAATGCAGCTAGATGGGCCAAAGATGGTGTCAAGCTTTTCATACTGTCTCTTATTCGTTAGTCATAAATATGAAACACCTAAGATATTTTGCTAGTTAAGAGCAGCACTTAGGTTAAAAACCTGGCATGGTTCATTGCCACAGGGATGAAATGTAGAGAACCCCAGGGACTAAACATTTCTCCCAGCGTGTGAAGGCCCATTGTAGCATTCTTTTGGCTTTTGCTGTTTGTTCAAATATAAGCGAGTAAGTTGTGAATTTTAGCTCGTCTGTGTCCTTAGCCAGTTTCCTTTGCCCTACATTCCTCTCTACTACTTAGAGATTCACCCTCGCTGCCTATTCCAGCTCTAGTCTGGGGAGTGCCCTTTGTTGCCCTGGCTGCACACCAAATTTACCCAGGAAAGGCCAAAACAAATAGCACCACTGAGAGACATTACAAAATGGCTGTCACTTTGCCAAAAGCTCCAGCAGACTCACAAGCCCTCAGGGGGTCTCTAGGGATGAGTTGAGTCTAACACTCAAGTCTCCAGACTTTCTGAAACTCTGCTGCCCAGGGATCAATGCACACTTCTCATAGGTGGATGGTGAGGATAACTTCAGGATGACTTTTCTGACTCATCTACAGAGCTTGCCCATGGCCTCTGAGTATAAGAAAGGCAAAGAAAATGTCCTTTGAAGTGGAGATGGGTAGGTAAATGCTGCCCGGTCACACCAGGAAAGCAACAGCGCTTCAGATTCACTGGATTATGTCTGCTCAATAATACCCATTGTACAGTATTTTTAAGTAATGTTAACAACTAACAATGGACAACCACTGGAGGGCTTTGAGAAGAGGAACTGTGTTTTTAAAATGTTATTCTGGCTGCCCTGCAGAATATAGACTTAAGAGGATGATTATGGGAGGGATGAGATGAGTCCAGAGTCCACCGTAGTGGTATAGGTAAGAGAGGATGGTGGCTTGATTTAAGGTGCTGGTATGTGGGCAATGTCTACAAGATAACAGTGTTGCATTTTAGAAGAATTTATGTGAGGACCTTTTTTGTGGAAATAATCACATAGCATAGCTGATTACAAAGTCCACTTCTAAGTACCCTAAAATACAACAATGTCATCTATATATAGTAAGAAGTGTGCCCTTAGCTAACCTCTCTGTGTTTCAAATTCTTTTTCCATAAAATGGGTTAATCGTTCTACTTACCTCATGAGATTGTTTTGAGAATTAAGAGCATTAATACATGTAAATCTCTTACAACAAGAGTTTTGCACATAGAAAGTATAAATAAATACAGCTATTATTAACTTTCTATTCTCTATATTACAGAGTGACAAGAGAGAGGGCATAAATAAAAGTCTTTCAAAATTTGCACAAAATCATTACATTTTACATTATAATGTAAAAAAAAGGATAAAAAGACAAAGTGGCTTTACCACATTGATAAATATTATCTGATCTCCTATGAACCAATCTTTCTATTTACTGACTCTGACCTTGCAGACTGTCACTATTGAACAAAATTCATGCTAGCTCATGGATAATCCCTATCCTCAGTATCAAAACACAAAAGTCTTTGAAAGACACAATCAAGATTTTGTTATCCTAACAGTTTTCCTTGCAGGGAGAAGTGAGGGTATTTCTTCTCTTCTTGTGTCCTAAGGATATGACAATGCCCATGTCTCCTCCATGGCTCCAGCTCTTGCTAGTAGCATCCCTCAGCCCTTGTCCCCAGCAATTACTGTTCATCATGGTCCTACCTCCACCCTCAGTTCAGCTTCTGGTTTCTGGTAACCACGTATTCATCTGTTGTCCCTTCAGACTAAGAGCGATTAGAGCTTCTCTGGGTTGCCTTAACCAACCCTTGTTTAGCTTCTCTGTTTTCCATCACCTGGGTGATCAATTCCCTGTACTAATTCCCTCCATTTGAAAGATTGAGGATGGCTTCTGTTTTCTTGGCTAGATGCTGAATGATAGAATATTCATGGAGGTGATTAAGTAGAACACATTGGCAAAGATCAGATCCCACTATGCACAGAATTACATAAACTTTTGGAGGCAGTAAATTTGGGCAAGATACTTTATCTACCATGAGCTTTCAGAATAATTTTAAATGATGTTTAAGCTTTTGTTATAAAGATATGGCTGCTGGGGTGCCTGGCTGGCTCAGTCAGTGGAGCATGAGACTCTTAATCTCAGGGTTGTGAGTGCAAACCCACATTAGGTGTAGAGATTACTTAAAAACTAAAATATACCTCTCCTATATTTACTGTGCATCTCACAGTCATATTTGGGGTGGATGACAGGGAGAAGCAGTATTTACATTTAACCAACCAAATTTCAGCTTGTTAGATCTGAGCTATTTAGGATAGCATAGATATCAATTTAACATTAATTCTATGATACCAAAGCTTGAAAAAGGTGGGAAGGAGAGCAATGAGGATCTATTAATCAAGAATCATTTGACCCCCTCTTCTGCTAAATGAAACTAGCAGGAGGCAGTTACTACAGAAGAACAAGTAGGCTTTGTAATCCAGGGGTTTCTGCTATCATGGAACAAGAAAACACAGATGGAGGCTTCCAACTTCATATTCTACCTTAATTCCTAAATAATTTCTTTTCAAAGACATACTCTTGAGTTTTCTCTTTTTATCCATGAACACTGTACATCACATATAATACCAGGATGTTGCTCACATGACTTCAGTTTAATCTTACAAATCAATTATATTCTTCATGGTAACTGATATATTCCAAAGACCTCAAAAAATATATATATAAATTAAATGTTCAAAAATCACTCAAGTTGAAACAACTTACCTCCAAAAATACAAAATATTTTCAAATTTGAGGGAATGTAAAGAATTTATCACATTGATCATTTAATCAACCAAGAGAGTCTATATGCCAGCCAAGAATCATTATGAATTCATTTATAAAAATCTTCATTAAAATGCATTCCTTAATTTATCTTCATTACTTGCTTTCTTGTTAATGGCTATTCTATCACCTTAGGATTCCAGGAAGACATCAAATAGCAAATGGGGGTCTTGCCCTCAAAGGGAAGAACTTCCTTAATTTTACAAAGGCTACAGACAGCCTGCCTTCTGTGCTGGAGGTCAGAGAAGAGTGAAGCAAACTCACTCTCCTGTTGGTAAGGCAGAGCTGAGCTGGCAGCTCTCTCTTAATTGACTGAACTCCAAGGCCAAATAGCTCAACAACTTCTTGTTGCATTAGCTTCAGTCCCACGGACCACATTTTGGAGTGTTCCACTTTTTAAAAGATTTAAAATAATAATATGTTTTACATCTTTCTTTTTTTTTTTTTTAAAGATTTTATTTATTTATTTTGACAGAGAGAGACAGCCAGCGAGAGAGGGAACACAAGCAGGGGGAGTGGGAGAGGAAGAAGCAGGCTCCCAGCGGAGGAGCCCGATGTGGGACTCGATCCTGGAACGCCAGGATCACGCCCTAAGCCGAAGGCAGCCGCCTAACGACTGCGCTACCCAGGCGCCCCTACAACTTTCTACTACAATAGTTTAAAATCAGAATATGTTATCAAATCAAGGATGTGGAGAAAGGGGAACACTCTTACGTGATCGGTGGGAATGCAAGCTGGTACAGGTACTCTGGAAAACAGTATTGAGGTTCCTCAAGAAATTAAAAATAGAGCTACACTATGACCCAGCAATTTCACTACTAGGTATTTACTCCAAAGATACAGATGTAGTGATCTGAAGGGGCACCTGCACCCCAATGTTCTTAACAGAAATGTCCACATTAGCCAAACTGTGGAAAGAGCTGAGATGTCCATCAACAGAGGAATGGATAAAGAAGATGTGGCATATATATATATATATATATATATATATACAATGGAATAGTACTCAGCCATCAGAAAGGATGAATACTTACCATTTACATTGACATGGATGGAACTGGAGGGTATTATGCTGAGCAAAATAAGTCAATCAGAGAAAGACAATTATACGGTTTTACTCATGTTGGAACATAAGAAACAGTACAGAGGATCATAGGGAAAGGGAGGGAAAACAGAATGGGAAGTCATCAGAGAGGGAGACAAACAATGAGAAACTTAAGTATAGGAAACAAATTGAGGGTTGCTGGAGGGGAGGTGGGTGGGGGATGGGGTAACTGGGTGATGGGCATTAAGGAGGGCTCGTGATGTGATGAGTACTGGGTGTTATACGAAATTGATAAATTATTAAACACTACATCTAAAACTAATGATGTACTATAGGTTGGCTAATTGTATTTAAATTTAAGAAAAAGCGGTGGGTGTGGCGCCTTGGTGGCTCAGTCAGTTAAGTGTCTACCTTTGGCTTAGGTCATGATCTCAGGACCCTGGGATCTAGCCCCACATTAGGCTCCCTGCTCAGCGGGGAGTCTGCTTCTCCCTCTCCCTCTGCGTCTCCGCCCAGCCGGTGCTCTCTCTCGCTCAAATAAATAAACAAAAACTTCGAAAACAGTTAAAATTAAAATTAAAAAAATAAAAGAATATGTTATCAAGGTTCTCTCAGTTTGAAACTGATAATAAATGATCAAAAAGTATTACAAAATTATGAACCAACCAGCATAATTAATCATATTTTCTATTGGAAAGATCTTTCTCTTTTCATCTCTTGCTTCTTCTTTCCTTCTCTTTCTCCTTTGTCCCTTTCATTTCACTTCTCCTCCTTTCTGCCCTCCTCATCCTTCATATTTCTTTATTTCAATAAACCTGGTCCCTAACATTCCCTCAAGTTCCAACCCCATTCCTGATACCTAATTATTTCCTTCTCCACAAAATGGGGAGAATTTATCTATACTCACTTCTTAGCTCTTTAAACCACTTGCAATCAAGACTTCACCACCACATTTTAAAATTTATATTGTTATTTGTGAAAGTTATTGACACTATCCTAGTGTCACCAGCAACTAACAAAACCAACAATGACAATGTTAGAGTATCACTGAGAAAATTCATCAGCTATTGGAATCCAATTATGATGTGCCATATTCCAGATGTAGTCTATATGCTATACTCAGACTACAATCAGGTTTTGTATTCACATAGCAAAGTTTCTGTGGATATCAGAATAACTCAAATCAAACCAACTTTGAGTGATAGACTAGTCAGGGCCACAGGCTTACTAGGGATGGGACCAGAATGTCCCTTAAAAGAAATTAATATTGCTGTTATCAATCATGGGAAATGAGGAAATGAAGCCTGGGGGAAGGATGCCTTACAATGGGGTGAGGAAACAAATACTTAGCCTTTTTCTAGGGCTGGTGGTCAATGTGGACTCTCAGCCATAGAGAGCTGTGGAAATTCTGGTGGTGGGGGTGAACTGCCCGGGGTCATGTGGCAGCCAAGAAAATAAAGCTGGAAGCCAGTGGGCCTGGGCCTAGGATAGTTGTAAATATTTTCTGTGTTTTCGTTCCATTGCATCATTCCCTCTTCTTTTGCTGCCTTTTTTTTTTTTTTTTTTTTTTAAGGCATACCCTGATCTCAGCTGTGCAATGAGTAATTAGAAAAAGATCTGTGTCTCAGTCTGGACTGAAAAGGTAGTGAATGCAGCATTTCCTCTCCCAAGTCTGGAATGGGCAGAGTGGTAGTATCAGCAGCATCAGAAGCAGTAGCTCAGGGGGGAAATGAGGAGGCCTAGCAGAACCATATGGAGGTGGGCTTGTTTCTACAGACCCCTGCAGCAATAAACAGAAACTCAGGAAGAGCTGAGGATGCTGGTTCCTGACAGAATCAGTGGGAGCTAAAATCAGTGTGGTGTGGATTGCATTTATGTCTATATCAAATTTAAAGAAGATTAAAACTAATTAATAGGAAACTCAGGCAACAGAAAACTATATGGTGAGTTTTATGGATTTTAATCCACACAGTAAACATTGATTCAGTGTTTCTTATGTATAAGGAAGGAAGTTATAGACTGTGCTTTTGAGAAATTTACAATCTACATTAAAAATTCCAAAGAAAAAGAGGAAATAATAAAGACCTTAAAAGTAGCTCAGAATTTAATGGGCATACAGAAGGCAGAAAATTTTATTTCTGAGCTGGAGATTCGGGTAAGGTTTAATATGCGGCATGACAGGGCCAGTGATGATGTAATCCAAAGAAGAATCCAGGAGACACAATATAGGTGTGAAACACATTTCCATCATGCACCAGTTGGAAATTGTGCTCAGGTATAAACAACCAAAAACCCAATGTGTAAGTTAACTGAATTAAACTCTCATCTTTTTACCCAACAAGAATTTCTGGACTGGTGTCCTTGCAATGGCTCTCAGAGCTATCAGTATCCCAGGCTCTTTCGTCTTTCTGCTCTACCTTCCTAGTGTTCCGACTCTCACCCTGATAGTTACAAGATGATTCTGGTTTCCCAGGCACCTCAGCCCTGCTTTCTAAAGGATAAGGAGAAAGAATGAGCCATGGAAGAGACAAGAAAATGTTGCCAAAACCCCTCGCAAACTATCATTTAGGTCTCCTTGGCCAGAAGTATGTGGAAAGACTTAAGTCCTTGGGACACCTGAGTTGTTCATTCAGTTAACCATCCGACTCTTGATTTTGGCTCAGGTCATGATCTCAGGGTCATGAGATTGAGTTCCACATTGGGCTCCACGCTGGGGGCAGAGCCTGCTTAAGATTGTCTCTTTCCCTCTGCTTCTGGCCCTCCCCCCTGCCCTGCTCTCTCTCACTCGCTCGCTCTCTTTCTCTCACTCTCTCTCTAAAAAAAAAAAAAAAGAAGAAAAGAAAAAAAAAAGTTTGCTCCTTGTTATTAAGAAGATTGAGGTATGTACTTCTTGTTTTCTTCTTATTTTAGCGGATTACACTGTCAATACCCCTTCCAAAAAAATAAAAATCAGGGTTTTGCCACAGAAAAAAAGGAAGAATGAATATTAAGTTGGTAACTACTCGGATGTGCCAACATCCCACTCATTAACTATGCAGCAGCGTAGGATAAAAATCACTAACATTTCTGCATGGCTGTTTCTTTACAGATATTATTAATATCTCCTAGCACGTGTTTGGGAGGGGATCAGGGACTATGTATTCAGGATGTTCAATATAGTCTTGATAAGTTAGGAGAGTATGATAAAGTGTAGCCACTGTTATTGTTTGGTTAATTGGTTTGTCGGTTGGTTGGTTAGGAATTGAAGGAGAAGTCAGGTTTCAATAGGTAAATATTGGAAGAATAAAATTTTAGATGAAGAAACAAGAGTGCAAAAACATGGAATTAGAAGAAAAATATATAAGAAAGTTTAAAGGGTGTTCAGGAAATTTTATATAGTTCAGGAAGACTGTCACCCACATGTAAGGGAAAAAGTGAATGGTAACACTTGAAAGTTAGGTTGGAACTGGGTCATAAGCTGAGTGTTGGCAGTGGGGGGGGAACAGGGGTATAAGAGCCAGGTCAAGGGGTTTGGATGCCTTGGTGGATAATGTGGAAGCAGTGAAGGTTTCAACGCAGGATTAAGTGCAAGCTGTGCTTCATGCTGACCACTTTGACAGCAATGCATACAATGTAGTTGGGAGCTGGCGAGAAACCAAAGCAAGGAGAAGAGTAAGGAAATTAATTTATATCCAAGCCAAACATAATAAGAGCCTGAAGTGAGATAGCAGCAACAGAATGGAAAAGAGGGACTGATTCAGGAGTCACTTTTAAAGCATTAATTACAGAACTTGGCATCCAACAGAATAGAAAAGGTCAGGGAAAAGATGGTGCCAAGGTAATGAGCTAAAACTTCAAGCTTAGTGGTGTCGTTACCCAGGGTGGAGGGTGTAGAAAGGAGGCCAGGGAGAAAGAGGACCAATTAAAAGAATGGAGAGGGAAGTTGAAGGGAGGGGAGAGATGGAAAAATACTGAGAGTAGAAAGATTTAGTCATGTAAAATAAGATGTATAAAAATGGTGATATTGCAAGGGGTTGTTTAATCCATAAAAGGAATTTTCTCAGGCAAATTAATGAATCTGTAACAGCTAGATGCCTAAGCCGAGTCATGTGCTAATCTGGCTGTGCGGGGAGGCACCGCCCCTGTACACTTTAGAACATTTACTTGCTGTTGCAATGGCATTAGCATAGAAATAGTCCAAAAGTACGCAAACAAGTTTCTGAAGGAAATTCCCACTACTTAGTCTTTCACTCTCATTAGGATGCAAAATTATTCCTCTGGAAGTATCTGGGCACAGTTTTCCTTTCCTAGAGGCAGAGGGATGAGTTAATTTACCTCTTTAGGATCCCTTGCAATGTTCAGATCTTGTGATCAAGGGCTCTGGGCTCAGTTTCAGCAGTTAATGGTCACAATGGAAACCCAAGGCGAAAGCAGACGGGGGAATCGCTGCTGGAATCAAGGCACTTTGTCACTTGGAGAAGAACAGAGCAAGGAACATAAGTGGTCTATTGACAGAATTGTTTGTTTATCATTTTTGGCACCTGGCGTTTAAAACTGGGCAGGAAACACCTTTGAAAAATGATCATCTCAAACAGTTTAGACTTAATACAGTACTTTCATCTCTGTTTCTGGGATTTGGGGTCATTTAGATTTTAACTTGTAGCCTTAAATCATCTAAATACATTCTTAAGTTTGCAGAAAGGGATAATTTGATTCTAGGATCATATTTTTGAAGAATTATTCTGAAAATGCTTTTAGTGAAAGCTTTTATACAGACACAAATCTTTTCAGTAATTATTCAGTATTATTTCAAGTAATATGCTAGTTTGTTTCAAACTTCAGAAACCTCTTTGAAACACGTTATGTGTTTTCTTTTTCCTAGTATTTTGGTTTACTTTGGAGATAATCATTTCTCCTTAAATGAAGTCACTGGAGTATTTAATTTGGTACTTGGTCTGCCTCAGGCACTTAATCAGCACTGATGTAAAAAGGTACAATTTGATTATGCTAAATTATCTCACTTGTGATTAGGACTAGCTAGTTTCAGGAGTCAAAGTGATTGTAAATAAATTCATATTAGAGGGCTGAATGATTGGAAGTCATGTTTTTCTCATCTTCTTGAATTTTATTACATGTGAGGTTACAGATCCCACTTAACCTAAAAGTAGTAAAAGCACTAAGCTGGGTATATGATGATATTCATAAATGGCCTTATAATAGAAAAAGATTGTTTGTAGCACATCTTCAAGTTGGCAGCTGTCTGCAGTGAAACTATGCAGTCCTCTTTCCTCCTTCATATGCATGGAAGTACTCTGTTACTTTGAATCTCACTCGAGGTTCCCAACTCCTAAAGTAATAATGTCTTGACTGTATGTAAGACCTTCCTTGCAGAATTTTTTGGCAAAAACACCAGTCAAGAAATAGATGTCTATTATAATCTCCTTTTACATCCCCATAGCCACTTTTTTATAGAATTAAAAAGTAAAGATTAAGTCAAGGTCATCCAGTTAGAGATTAATTTTTTAACACAAAGTCTATTGTTCCATTTATTACCTTATCTTTATTACCTTAAAAATCACACTCAGTATGTATTATGTTTAAGCTTTGTAAATCACAGGTTAGTATCTGAATCAAGGTATCATGCCTTACAAGCAGCTTTCTTAATAAATCCATTTGCTCAGTATATAATGCCAAGTTAAAAGAATTTAAAGAACTCAGATTAGGTTGCTTTTTAGTAATTCTCATTGTGACTTACTAAATTAAATTACAAATTGAAATGCAGCTGAAATAACTCTGTAACTGGTACTTTTATGGTGAATGCAAAGGTTTCAATCTCTAACACCCATCTCTGGAACATTTATTTTCATGAAAGTGAGTTCTGTTCACCAAGTACTAATGAGACATTTGTCAGGCTAAAACTTTGTGATTGAATCTTCATAAGAAAATCACAGCAACAAGCTCAGAGAAGTATGGGGTATGGACGGGATTCTAATTAGTGCTATTCCAATTAGCATTGATTTCAATTAGTGCCATTGATCTTCAACTACATGCCAGAGCCTGTGCCAGGCCCCTTCATGAACATTATGACATTTAATTCTCCCTCAAACATGATGGGGTAGACATGGCAATCGCTATTTCACAAATGATAAAATTTCAGGATCCTGAGATTTCGTTTGATGTTCTGTCCATAAGCTTCATGGTGGCAAAGTAAGTTGTCTGAACCTTGAATTGGGGCCCAAGGATAGATTAGTATATAATATTTATTATAATGATAATATTTATCATGAATTGGTTAATTCACTTATAAATTGGGTTGATATTATTAGCAAACAAATGAAGCTATACTTGAATAAAATGGAACTTTAGTAGGGCTGTAGCAATGAAACATATTGTGGAACTTTATATATTTCTATATTAATAAAATGTTTATTAAATACTAATTGTAACTAAAAACAAGCAAAATGTAAGAAAATGATGAGAAAACTTTGGCTAGATTTACCTGAAAGTCGGGGAATGTCCACTTATTTTCATTTGATGCTGGGTTTCCATAATATGTGTGGTGGAAATCAATAACAACAGCAACAACAATAATGATAATTGCAAACAAGTATGTTATATATATTTAAACATGTTACTTCATGGCATGTATGTTCTACATATATATATATTAAGATTGATTTATTTATTTTAGAGAGAGACAGTGTGCAAGTAGGGGGAGGGGAAGAGAGAAGGGGAGAGAGCAAATTCTTAAGCAGACTCCCCATGCAGCACGGAGCCCAAAGCAGGCTCAATCCCAAGACCATAGGATCATGACCTGAACCGAAATCAAAATCAAGATTCAGCCACTAAACCAACTAAGCCACCCACCCAGGCACCCCTGTTCTCTATATATTAATTCATTTAATTTTCACAACCTTTTGAACTGGAGATAATTACCCCCATTTTAGAGATGAGGCAATTACAATACAGAGAGGTTAAAGAATTTTTCAAATTTACACATATAGCAGGTAACACACATCCCAAACAATATGCCTCCCAAATACAGGTCCTTTAACACCTACTCTCTATTGCCATACCTATTTGAACTCTCCTATGGTCTAGTTCAGTGACTATTAGGTAATGTTACCATTTTGATAGTTTCACGTTGACACGGAAATCACAAATTCCCGGGACACCTGGGTGGCTCAGTCAGTTGGGTGTCTGTCTTCGGCTCAGGTCATGATCCCAGCGTCCTAGGACTGAGTCCCATGGCGGGCTCCTTGCTCAGCAGGGAGTCTGCTTCTGCCTGCCTCTTCCACTGCTTATGCTCTTTCTCTCTCTCTCTCTCTGATAAGTGGATAAATAAAATTCTTTTTAAAAAAATCACAAATTCTTAATCCTTACCTGATTTAGTAATTAAAGAACCAAATTACTTTCAATTCAACTTAGTACATATCTGTTGAGAGCCTGTCAGATGCCAGACAATCTTCTGGATGCTTAGGATTATCAGCTGCCTTTGGGCAGCCAAAGTGGTAGAATGAAAAAAAAAATTGTGCCTTAATTCTCCATAAAGTAGAGCCTGTGACCAAGACTAATGTAAGTATAAGTTGATAATTTAGAAATATGATCTCAGTGGACAAAAGTTAGGGACAGGGGGAATAAAAGAAGGATGGTGAAAGAATCAATTATTGGACGCAGTAAGTTGGCTGCCACTCTCTTGTTCTATAACCCATGGGATACTTTGTAAAAAAGTATCCAGGAACATCTGCCTGAGGGAATAAAATGCCCACCGCCTGTGGCCAAGAATAGCCCTGCAGGATCAAGTCCGCCCACATTCAGGTTAGACTAATTTTGTACCCAGCAGTTTCCCAAAGGCAGTCTGCACTGTCAGAGAAGCCCTAAGACAGGAATTTAAGATGCGAGTCTGAGGTAATTTACAGCATGCCTGAGTCAGGCTGCAACCGCTTGAAGCTGGTCAAAGCCCTCAGGGAACCAGTGACCTCTGCCAAAACTGGAATCATAGGTGAGGCAGGCAGGATTGAAAGCTATATACAAGCTAAACAATGTAACAATAAACAAACATAAGTAAATCACATAATATTAAGGAAGTGACAAATGCTATTGATAAACAGAAAATAAATAAGGCAGTTTAAGGAGATTTGGAATGAGGATGGTAGAAGAATTAGGCTGAAATCTAAATACAGTGGTCAGCCTTGCCTCATTAAGAGGGAAACTAATTGAGCAATGACTTGAAGAAGGTGAAGGAACAAGTCACGCAGATAACTGAAACTTAAAAATAACCTGAATACTGCCCATTTTTAAGAACTGTTGAATAAGTTCCTTCTCTAATCTTTTAACTTCAACATCTCTAGTTGGAGAGAGCTTTAAAGTGTTTTTTAAAATCTACGATTAAGTTAGAACTTTTGGTTTGGTTTTCAGGCATTCCATTAACTTATTTCAATGTACTGTTTTTGTTTCTTTCCTCTCAAGTAAAGCAAGCTTTTATTACTCTTAGGTAAGAAAGACTGTGTGGTAATGATGTAGAGAATGTACAGATCCAACCCAGCTCCTCCCTTGGACGCCCGACCTATAGATCTAACTGCTGACGACTCGACATATTCACATGGATGTCTAATAGACATTTCAAACATATCATGTCCAAAATTAAGTTCCGGATACCCACTCCCCCTTACTTCAAATGTGCTCATTTTACTTTTAATTGAGTACAATTCCATTTTTCAAGTTTTCAGTGCCAAATTCTTAGTGTCATTCTTGATTCTTTTCTTTCTTTTACTTTCTATATCTGGTTTGTAATCAAATTCTGAAGTTTCTAATTTCAAAATGTAGCCAGAATTTAGCCACTTCTTCACAGACAGAGGCTTGGTTTAAGCCACCATCATCCTTCATCTGTATTGCTGCAATAACTTCCAATCATCACCTCTTTTTCTTGTTTACTTTCCTAAAGACTGTTAAAAACTTGCTTCATATGTCATTCCTCACTTAAAAGCCTCCAATGGCTTCCTGACCCACCCTGAGTAAAAATCAAAGTCCAACTCTGTTAACAAGGCCTTATATGTTCTAACAGCCTGTTACCTCTCTGACCTCATCTTCTACCACTTTCTTGTTCCAAGCAGACACACTACCTGCTTTTAAGCCCTTGACCTTGCCATTTTTCCCCAGATATCAGATGACTAACTCCTTCAATTCCTTCAGATTTTTCTCAGGAGTCACTTTCTCAATGAGACCTTTCCCCCACTACGGAAAATAGCACAACTTCCCCACCCAACACTTCTACTTGTCCTTCTCTGCTTCATTCTTCTCCATAGCATTTATCACTTTCTAATGCCTTCCTTATCTCTGTCGTTTACTGTTCAGCCCCCCACTAGCATATGCACCTGAAACTGCTGAGCACATAACATATGCTCAATAATTTTTTTGCTGTATGGAAGAATAAACAAATGATTTTGGAGGCATCCATTCACCTCCAGAATAGTTACGAGGATTACAGTAGGAATCCAAAAACAAGAAAATGTTCAGCTTTTGAGAACCAAAGTGTAATTTTTCAGCTAATCAATAGGCCTGAGTATCAAAATTTGTTAAGAAACAAAATACTTTCCAAATTTCTTTAGCTCCCATTAATATATTAAGAACAAGTTTGCATAAACCAGTTGGCAAGATTTTATTATAGACCACAGGGAAGAGGAAATCTATGATCTGGCATCAGCAAATTTCTTCCAGAAAGGAAGGAGCGGAAAGCTTTTCTCTTCCAGGAAAGGTGAAATTGGTAAGGAAGAGAGCCGGAGAAAACAACCCCTTGGATGTGTGTTATCTGCCTATACCTCTCAGGGTTAACATCACAGGAGGTGGGATATTAATCTCCCACTGGGTACCCTGAGACCATCATCACACTGATACTGGGGCAGGGAGAGGAGAGTTGTAACAGTGCTCAGGTACTGGAGGGAAGTCGTTTAAAAAGTGGTTACAACGAGGAAATCGAAGCACTCCTAGAATAAAAAACTTCAGTGCAGGCAGACCAGAAGAACTAGAAAGCATGTGGGAGACTCACACATGGGTGTGGGAGACACACCCAGAAGAAAAAGGGGATCTGTAGTGCCATCGAGGATCAAGATAGTACATAATTGGGGGAAACAATTAGGTTCTGACTTAGTCAAGATAAACAAACCATAATTTCTTAGCCATAGATTTCAATGATGAACATTAGCAAGACACTCATGGACTGGACCAGATTGAGCACAAGTCAGTGGATATCAGTATCAACCACTATAAATCCAAGAGTCAGACCAACACAAAAACCATCATGAGGCACTCCACCCCACCAATGAGGATCCTAAATTTTCCCCTCATCCAGATTCCCTCTTATGAAGAGGGCAGGCACAAGACAAATAGTCCAGATAAAGAGTGGGTTTTTTTAATTGACTAAATGGTTACCTAATCAAATTATTTTTAACTAGAAAGGAATTGTGTAACCTGAAAGAAAATGATATTCATTGAATTGGCAAACTGATTCCTACCACAATTACTCCTGAGAGTGAACTGAGGGCTCAGGACAATTTTATCAGTTATAGATAATTAAAAGTCCCACACATTCTTTGCATGTCTGTATAATAATGACAGACCTATAACCATAGCAAATACATCATCCCTTACCTCCCTAACCAGTCCTGAATTAAAATACTATGGCCAATCTGAAACCAACTTAATCAATTTTTCACTTGTTACTTCACACTGACCATTACACGACAGGATAGAATTTCAACTCTGTCCAGGCTCTTTAGTCTATCCTTCTGAGAAAACTTTTGTAGACAGGAAAAATAAACCTTTATAACAATGGAAAAGTTGGCTCTCAACATAATTAGGACTGCATCAAATACAAAAATATGTATGTAGAAAAAAGATAACTACATAGTTTAGTCAACTTTCTTATCCCATGGTTCCGAGGAAATTCAGGACACACTTTCCTCCATATTCATCATGTAGTCAACCAATATCCAAAGTAGGAACTGACACCCTAAAGTCTTTCCAAATGGAACACTAACCAAATATATAGTCTTGTGACCTCAGGTAAAAAGAATAAATCAGGATATCCCTTAATAAACATAATATTTCTGAGCGAAAATATTTTCTTTGAAAGTGATGTAAAATACTTTATTTTTACTTGCTGGAAATTTCTTACTTTAACTCTATGTTCATCTGGGAAATACTAGTTCAATGTCATCTGTAACAGTGTCTCAGCTTTTGCATTGATCATGTAATAAAATAATTTAACCTGTCATTCGCTGAATTTAATTGCTACTTTTGAAATAAAAATAAGGAGTTACATCCTGTTGTTGTTTTTGTTGTAACTGACTAGAAGAGTTTCTTGGCTAAGCAATTAAGCTAATGCCATAGGAATTACTTAAATTATAGATGAGTGTCTAAGACTTACTGGGGAAAATTGATGGTCATGAAGACTTTTTGACTAATCAAGACCAACTATTCTAGCCATCTTATAAAATCTCTCTCTCCAGGATAAGACAGGTAAGAACAATTGACATATCATTTGACAAAGTACAATTTGATCTAGGTCTTCAAGTCATTTAAAATACTATTACTGGTTTTAACGTGTACATCAAAATGAAAGACATTCTATAAGAAAACTAAAAATAAAGCAAGAAATATAAATATGTTATTGTTTTTTCCTATGTAAAATTTACAAAAAATAGTGTGAAAAAATTTTTAAAAAGCTTTTTTTACTGCTAATATCACTATCTAGTGCTCCTAATGATCACATTCTGTACTCAACATTGACATTTACCCCTCTTTCTCTAGTGCCAGCTCTCATTTACCCAATTACAGTTACTCCTAAATAGCAGCACATCATACTTCAAAAAGCATGATCTCTCAGGTTTCTTTAATGTAAAAATGACTATAAGTGAATGTAAATATCAAAGTTATCAATGACTTTATTGATTGGAAAATACTGTTGCAAACTTAAGACAGCAAGGAAACAATAAATTACCAAGAAACAGATATGATAATTTTTAGGCTCAAATAAAGTGATAATCTAAATTAACCAGTTGATTAAGAAAAATATAATCTTTTACTCTCATTTAACATCACAGAAATTTCTAGGACCAAGAGCAAGGTAATTATTAAGTCACAACAGTGTTTCCTTTAAGATTTTAAAAGTTAATGTTTTAAAAAGAAAAGTTAGGCAATCTTCATGTCAGAGTAAAATTCCAAAGTTAAATATTATCAATCACAATAAAATTATGAAAAATTAGGTATGAAACCTAAAGTGGATTTAATTATATTTTTTATAATGTGTCATTTTGAAAAAGCTGAAAACATTACTCTAATACAAATGTAGAGTCAACATGTGCCAAAACTTTATTTAGCTTATAAATTAGGGAAACAGGATGTTAAATCTGGTTCCAGTGGCGGAAATACCCAAAATTACTAGTACTGATCAAAATAGGCATTCTCTCCAGTGGGCATAAAATATTTTCCAATTCACTTGGACTCACAAATATACAAACAAACACCAAACAAATAATCCCCAAAGATTATTCTTGAAGACAAGAAAAGGCTGGTCTCATTTTATCTTGACATGTGGGTGTAGCAGGAGGTGTTAATTAACCACAAAAGCCTCCTTTCTGAGGTGAGCTCATCTAGAGCCATAGGTAGTGGTGAACAACTACCCATGACAGGAAATTAACTTCTGTATAAATTTCATAAAGAATCTCAGATTGCATTTTCAATAACCTCTATTATTCCAGATATAGTTTTTGAATTGTTCTTATTGGCTGTTTTGTTCTGAGACCAAGAAACTAAATCTCAGAAATTCATCTCAACAAAGTTTACCAGTAGAATCTATAAATTTGGGTAGATTCTTCTCTCCTAAAGGTCCTGAAAATACAAAGAGTTTTCTGGGCTGCCAAGGAGTGATGTTATTTACAGCCTGTAAGCTCTGGAACACATATCAGGCCAATTTTCTGGGACTGTTTTATGGGCATTGGTTTCACCAGTGAAGTACAATCTTTATTCCTTCATGGTGAGCTTGTCAGACCTGATGAAATGAGATTTATTCTCATACAGTATGATACTTCCAGGTATGGTCTTGGCTGCATAATCAATTTATCTAATTGTGTCCTGGTAAAAAGGAGGACAGATTCTGGTATTGAGCTGGTACAGTTAATTATCATTGCCATAAAAAAAGCTAAAAGACTCAGGAAAGTATTTGTTCCTGAATTCTGAAGCCTCAGGGAGAATAAATTACCATCTAGAAAATGTTTTATTTCAATTTGCAAAAGCAGAGTCTACTAACTTGAGGGCTAGGGAGAGATCAAGAAAAAAGAAAAAAAGGTTTTCTCATCTACCCAATCAGAAAAAAAGAGCACTAAAAATACTACCAAAATTAGATTTCCCTCTCATTTGAATATTAGAAATTAGTTCAACAGTCCTGCTTTCATGAGATGTCCTCTTCAGGACTAGAAAGAGTATTGATAATCCTGACTCAGTCTTTTAGTATCTGACAGTTGTCTAAGTAGTGACATTTTAAGATTCATATCTTATACCCACAAATGTGTATCTTGAAATATCAGTAGTTAAGGGGTGCCTAGGAGGCTCAGTTGGTTAAGCATCTGGCTCTTGATTTCACCTCAAGTCATAATCTCAGGGTCGTGAGAATCAACCCCATGTCAGGCTCTGCTTTCAGTGTGGAGTCTGCTTGAGATTTTCTCTTTCCCCGTCTCCCTCTGCCCCTCCTGCTCATTTTCTTTCTCTCTCAAATAAGTAAAACCTTAAAAAAAAAAAAAAAGGATTTAAACAGTGGTACCACACACACACACACACACACACACACACACACAAGAAATATCAATAGTTGGGCGCCTGGGTGGCTCAGTCAGTTAAGTATCTGCCTTCAGCTCAGGTCATGATCCCGGGCTCCTGGGATCGAATCATGCATCAGGCCCCCTGCTCCATTGGGAGCCTGCTTCTCCCTCTGCCTCTCTCTCTCTCTCTCTCTCTCTCTTTCTCTCTATCATGAATAAAAAAATAAAATCTTTAAAAAAAGAAATATCAATAGTGAAGAGTATATGAATTTGTTTTCTACTACTATACAACGAATTACCCCAAGTATAGCAGCTTAAAACAACTTCCACTTACTATCTTACAGTTCTATAGATCAAAAGCCCTGGTGGGCTTTTGGGTTCAATGGTCAGGGTCCACAATTCTGAGGTCAAGGTTTGGCTGGGATGGGCTCTTAACTGGAGGGTCTAAGAAAGCATCCCACTTTCAAGCTCATGTAGGCTGTTAACAGAACGCAGTTCCACGTAGCGGTAAATCTGAGGTCTTCTTTTTTTATTTCAAAAGAATATTAAATTATTTATTGATTGCACTGGATAACGGATGATACACAAGCTTTAATCCCATCTATAATTTTATCTGATACCATAATTCAATTTAGATGTATCGCATAGGATGTGCCAACAATCATATTAATAACCAAATAAACTCCAGGACTTTGCTTGGGTGACCCTTTCAATGGTGAACTCCAAGTCACAACCCATTAATTGTCAGTTCAACTACACCAAGGTTTGTGGAGACATTGGCTTCTGTGCCCAAGCAGGTTGCAAATAAATTTTGAATGGAACCTCACAGTTTCTGCCTCCAAAATTTCCTTTTTCATGGGTCCAAAATTTGAGGATTGATTGTTATAATTGCCAAAATCATATAGCTTCCACCACCTCCAAAGTTGCTTCCATCAATGCCAAATCTGTTATAGCCATCCTCACTGCCACCATATCCACCACCTAAGCCACCTCACCCACTGAAGTTCCCTCCACAACCAAAATTGTCATTCCCACGAAAACCACCTCCATGACTACCACCAAAATTTCCAGAAGCACTCTGACCTCTTTGGTTGGATGAAGCACTAGCCATCTCCTGCTTGGATAGGGCTTTCCTTACTTCACAGTTGTGGCCATTCACAGTATGGGATTTTTGAATGACATCTTGTCTACAGAGTCATGGTCATCAAATGTTACAAAAGGAAAGCCTCTCTTTTTGCCACTGCCTCAGTCAGTCATGATCTCAATCACTTCAATTTTCCCATACTGTTCAAAATAATCTCTTAGATGATATTCTTCAGTGTCTTCTTTAATGCCACCAACAAAAATCTTTTTCACAGTTAAGTGGGCACCAGGTCTTTGAGAATCTTCTCTTGAGACAACCCTCTTTAGTTCCACAATTCTTCCATCCACCTTGTGTGGCCTTGCATTCATGGCTGCATTCACCTCCTCCACAGTGGCATACGTGATAAACCCAAAGCCTCTGGTGCGCTCGGTGTTTGGATCTCTCATGACCACATGGTCCGTAAGCATTCCTTATTGCTCAAAATTCCTCCGACTCTCACCGTTTGTTTCAAAGCTCAAACCTCTGATGAAGAACTTCTGCAGCTGTTCAGACTCTTTGGGAGACTCAGACATGGTGGCAGTGGGAGAGGAGAGTTCAACGATGCTTACTTGGTGGCATCCATGGGCAGAAAGGAGTAATCTAACCAATGTATCTCCATCTGAGGTTTTGTTGGCTGCTAGTCAGGGCCCACTGTCTACTCCTAGAGGCTGCCTGTATTCCTTCTCACCTAGCTCCCTCCATCTTGAAACAGCAGCCATGAATTGAATCCTTCTCACACTTTATCCCTGGCTTTCCCTTCCACTACCAGGTAGAGAAAACATTTGCTTTTAAAGAGCACCTGTGATTCCATTAGGTCCAACTAGATAGTCTCTTTATTTTAGGTCAACTGATTAGTAACCTTAATTACCTCTCCAAGATCCCATTTGTGGTGTAACATAACATAATCACATGGCTCATCACATTCACAGTCCTGAGGATTAAGAGAGAAACCTCGAAAGTCAGGGAGGTAGCAGCATTTTAAGATTCTGTCTGCCATGTAGTCCTTTTCACAAGGCTCTTAGATGTTCTTTCTTTCTAGCCTATAGTTTAGAGCAGAGTCTGCAAAGGAGAAAGAGGGGAAAGGAGAAGCTGCATGTTGATGATATGACTGAATGTTTGAGGTTAATTTATTATAATAACTAACAATATCAGAATGGAAAAGATCCTCTATTGGGGTGTCACTTATAACTATTTCATATGGATTTGATCAATGCTTCTCTTATGAAAAAGAACATGTTATGGACAATGTGGGAACTGACAATTCCACATAGAAATGTTCTGAGCATTACAAATAAATTACTACTTCATGATTACAGACTCAATACTTGGTATCTACAAATTTTCAGATTACTTGGTATCATTAAAAAATGTTAGTATGGGAGATATTTACATGCTTCACATTGTTTTTAAACTTCTCTCAAACACATAGAAGATGCTGGTTTGAACTCCAGCCTCTTCTACAACTCCCACAAAAGATGTTAAAGCGGAAAAAGCAGTTGAAGTCTACACTTCATGTTCTTTTTCTTTGAGTTCTTGCTATTCTGTCACACCAGATCACTGTTCCTTTTGAAAAACCATCCAGGTAATAACAACATCTGTTCTGGAATAGTTTCTTTGTTAAAAGAAAGAAATGTTGCCCCTCAGAACTCGTATTTGGTAGTCCTCTGTTCTTTTCCTGTTTGTGTCTCTCATTTTAATTCACAATTGTATTACCCCCCCACATCATCCACAGAGCACAACATGCCCTACATTAGAATAGAACAAACACTGTTGCATTTTTTTAGGCCATTCAGAAGGTTTGAAATGCCTACAGGGTAAGAGGTTCTACAAAAAAGGTGTCATCTTTATTTTCAAACATGATGCTGTTTATTCTTCTCAGTAGAACAGTCAAGAGTAAATTATTACTCAAACAATGCCGGGGAAATTCTACAAATCTGCCTATAGATTTTTACCCTGTGTTTTTATGACTGCTGTCAAGAATTCACTGTGAAGTTAGAGATGATGGAACAAAGTGCTCCATGTGATGTAGAAGCGGTAGCCTAGTAAAAGAATGCATGCAACTGGATTTGATCATTGTCTCTCCCAGGAAAGTATCCTCTAAACCATTGTGCCTATGAGATTGTTTTTTTTTTCCATATTTACACATATCAACCTTAAAAGAGAAAATGTGATGTTTCATCTTGATGTGATAATTCACTATATCAGGGATTGGCAAACTTTCTATAAAGGGACAGATATTGAACATTTTTTAGGCTTTTTGAGTCCTACAGTTTCCACCACAGCAGCTACTTGATTCTGTTGTCTCATGAACACAGCCACAGAAAATATGCAAACAAATGAGTGTAGCTGTGTTCTAAAAAAATCTTTCTTTATGAACACTACATTTTTAATTTCATATAATTTTCACATGTCTCACATTACTTTTCTTTTGCTATTTTTCAACCATGACAACATATACAAACCGTTCTTAGCTTGCAATTGTTAAGCCCTGCATCATATCATACATTAGGCAAAACACTAGCATTTGTCTAGCTAGTATCTAGGAGTCGTAGCGATAGCTGCTCTCATGGAACACTGAAGCCACAAAACTCAACCTCTTCTTAGGGTTGATAAGAATAAACTATAAAAGTCTGTCACCTCCATTTCTTGGGTCCTTTTCTTACAGGAAACAGTGGTATATGTTAGCAATTGCTGTTATTATATTTGTTTGTCACTCACTCCCAACTATTGTTAACACCTACTATGTACAAATTACTCTGATAGGTATTTTGGGTGCCTGACACCAAGGGTATGTATATATCAAAAAGGAATAGGGAAGAACAAATAAAGACAGAACCAGACATAATAAACTAAGAGACCATGCAGCTAACAGGAAGGCAAGGGCTCATATATTTGGGGATGGTGAGTGGATTTTTTAAGAAAGGCTATCAGATGGAGGTACAATTTTGATCTGGCTTAAAGGAGGGGTACAATATCAATATTAAATATTGAAAAAGGACATTCTAATTTTAATTTAGCTAACAAAGTTACATTAAAAGCCCTGTGCACCAGTTCAAATTGCCTCTTTTCTTAACAAGTGATACTTATCCACTAATAATCTATGAACTCAAATATTAGAAAGCACAAAGGAAAATACTTCAGGCACCCTAAAAGCCCTGAAAGTTTTGTATATTTACAAAAATCACCAGTATTTACTAATTATTTAACCCAGAAAAATCTACTTCTCCATTCAATTCAATCCAGTGTCTAAACCAATGAATTTCCACTTTGTGTCTATCTGTATAATACTACATAATACCGTGTTTTGATTTATGCTGTGAACTTAGTGGATAAATAGTACTAGCTATAAGGAGATGTTTGTATCAAACAACAACAATAAGCTAGGTGCTGTGTAAATAGACAAGATTTTCTCTTTTGTATGTTGTATATTTGATGTTGTTTTATGCATTAGATGTTATTCCATTAAATGCTCACAAAAAACAAACAATGGAGTATGATATCACATTTTTTTCACTGACTTACAGGAAAATTACAGAGATACTTAAACACTGAAGAGAATTTATCTCAAAGTATTGCTACAACACATCTACTTTAAAATCCTAGCATTTACTTTAAAAATCCTTCTTTACGTATACTCTCAAGATTTGCTTACATTTCTACCTACATTTTTCTCTAAATTAAAGAAGCCAGCTAATCTTTGAAAAAAACTTGATCAAAACCAGTCACCCTCAGTTATTGGTTGTTGGTAACAATGTTAATTTCCTATGAACACTGCATTAGCTGCGAACGATTTCTCATATGATGTACTTTCATTATCATAAAGTTTGAAATATTTCCAAATTGCCCTTGTGATTTCTCTTTTCACCCAGGAACTATTTAGAAATATGTTAATTTCAAAGTATTTAAGATTTTCTCTAAATATCTTATTGTTACTAATTTCTAGTTTTATTCCATTACAGTTAGAGAATATACTCTGTATGATTTTAGTTCTCTTAAATATACTGAGTTTATTTCATAGCTCCAAGTATGGTCTATACTGGTGAACATATCATGCAGTTTTAGGGTGTACTGAGCTATAAATGTTAATTAGGTTTTAATGGTTTACTGTGCTGTACAGATTATTTAATTCTTTACTTATTTTTTGGCCTGGTTAGTTAGAATTAACTATAATGCATCTCCCTTTTTTTTTTTTTTTTTGCTCCAGTCAAGTTCTTATAGGTACCACATTAAAAAAAGGGGGGGGGGGAGAGAAGCAATGCAAGAGAGCAATAACTTACTTTAGAAGGAGTTTATTTTTTATTTTTTTTTTTTAGAAGGAGTTCAGAATAAAAAGGGGAAAAAAGGAATGATTCATACATTTGATGAAAAGTGGCATTTTGGTTTTGTGGTTTGGTTTTTTGGTAAAGAGCAGGCAGCTGCTGGAGTGTTTCTTAACTAAAAAAATTTCTATGATCAAAGACATCAAAGATAGCCATCTCTGTGTTCTCAGCCACACCACTCCCCGTCTACAGCCAGCCAAACTGTCAAGTTGAAAGAGGACAGTTAAAAAAAGACGGTGAGGATGGAAAGAGTTGCACAGAATCAGAGGATTGGGTACCAACTTCCTCACTCTTTTTTCTCTCTCAAGTTTGAATCAAGCAGTGGTTGATCATCCCTCTCTCTGCCCTGTCAAGAATAAGCACATTACATTTGATGACTCTGTGTGCTTAATGGAAGTTTTGGCTGAATCATCCTCATCTTCATGAACTAACCCTGCGAGTGACATGGCAGGGGATTGACGAAATAATCTTACTGCCCCCCTGTATCGCTTTAAAATGACTCAGTCTCTTTCAAGTACATGTTCAGTTTTTCAGATTCCTATCTCTGTATTGTGGCCTTTGGGCTTATAGGGGTTTATGTGAACTCATGGCGGAAAGGCATAATGGCGCCAGAGATCCACATGTGCTATCTTCTGGATCTTGCTGGGGAGGATCCCTGTACTTGTTATCCCTATGATATAACTGATACTTACTACATTTGAGTCATCCTCATACATTAATGCTCTTTGTCCTGACCCCGGGGACAGCCTATATTAGACCCCTACCTCCCTTAACACCTTCTAGAAGCTTCTGGCTAAGGAATATGCATGAGGGCAGGAGCACTGTGTTGAGCTCGCTCATCCCTCCAATCTTTTTCACCATTGCACCACGTTGGTATGTCACCAAGCTGGCTCTTACTAGAGGCCTCAGGATATAGGTCACATCTTTAGTGTTCTCAGGTTATCTTGTACTTATCTGAGTGTTTCTAATACATTCTACTTCTGGAATTTGCTCCTTTGAAATGGGGAGATGAGGACACACAGATCTGACCTTCTTCCTCTGCTATCAGTTTTCCTTACTCACTTCCCTAGGCCGAAAAGCTGCTTTCTATGTCCCTTTCCTCTCTGCTAGCACTTCAATTTAGTCACAGCCTTTTTCTTCAAGGAACACTTAGCCTGTTGGCTTAACATTAATGGCAGGTGCTGTGCTTCTCTACTCAGTGGAAGAAACTGTAAGATCTGGGCATATCAGGCATCTGTTAAAAACCCAGGCTACTGCATCACCAGGATGTGAAGATGACTAACTGTAAAAATGCATTGGTGCATTATGTCAAATACAGTATTTCTATTACAGATGTCTAAAACTTTCCAGCATCTGGGAACTTACTTGCTTTTTAAAGCAGGGTGAAAATATTTGTGGGGAAACCACACAGTTGATTCTTTCTTTTCCTCCTAAATCATGAATTAAGTTACGGATTATATGAGAAGAACTTTATACACACACACACACACAAGATATATTTTGTGTGTGTATATATAAATAAATAAATAAATATATATATATATATACACACACACACACATATATATATATATTTGTATGTGTATATATTCTCAATATCCCTCAAAGAGTCAAATTATACAGGAATATTTATTTTGGAACAAAAAGACTTCATTATTTTTTATTTTTTACAGATTTTGTTTTATTTATTTGTTTGTTTATTTATTTATTTATCAGATAGAGAGAGAGAGAGCAAAAGCAGGGGGAATGGCAGGCAGAGGGAGAACCAGGCTCCTGTTGAGCAAGGAGTCTGACATGGGACTCGATCTGAGGACCCTGGGATCATGACCTGAGCTGAAGGCAGATGCTTAACCGACTGAGCCACCTAGGCATCCCCAAAATAGACTTTAAACTAAAGACTATAACAAGAGACAAAGAAGGAGACTACCTAATCATAAAGGGAATAATCCAACAAGAGGAAATAACAATTGTAAATATTTATGCACCCAAACTGGGAGCACCTAAATACGTACAGCAGTTATTAACAGACGTAAAGGAAGAAATTGACAGTAACACAATAATAGTAGAGGACTTTAACACCTCACTTGCATCAATGGATAGATCATCCAGACAGAAGATCAACAAGAAAACAGTGGCTTTGAATGACACATTGGACCAGATGGGTGTAACAAGTATATTCCGAACATTCCATCCAAAAATAGCAAAATACATATTCTTTTCGAGGGCACATGGAACATTCTCCCAAACAGATCACATGTTAGGGTACAAACCAAGTGTCAATCAATTCAAAAAGACTGAAATCATATCATGCATCTTTCTGATCACAGTGGTATGAACATAGAAATGAATCATAAGAAAATATGGAAAGAACACAAATACATGGAGGTTAAATAACATGCTATTAAACAATAAATAGATCAACCAAGAAATCAAAAAAGGAAATAAAAAATACATGGAGACAAATAAAAATGAAGATACAATGGTTCAAAATCTTTAGAATGCACCAAAAGCTGTTATAACAGGGAAAATTATGGCAATACAATCCTACCTCAAGAAGAAAAAAAAAAAATCAAAACTGCAAACAATCTAACTTTACACCTAAAGGAACTAGAAAAAGAAAAACAAGCAAAGCTGAAAGCCAGTAGAAGGAAGGAAATAATAGAGATTAGAGCAGAAATAAATGAAATAAAGACAAAAACAAAACTAAACAAAAAACAACAAAAGAACAGATCAATGAAACAAGAGCTGGTTCTTTGAAAAGATCAATAAAATTGATAAACCTATAAGCAGACTCATAAAGAAAAAAAGAGAGAGGACTCAAATAAAATCAGAAATGAAGGAGGAGAAATAACAACCAGCTACCACAGAAATACAAACAATGATAAGAGAATATTAAGAAAAATTATATGCCAACAAATTGTACAACCTAGAAGAAATTGATAAATTCCTAGAAACATATAACCTCCCAAAACTGAATCAGGAAGAAATAGAAAATTTGGACAGACTGATTACTAGCAATTAAATTAAATCAGTAATCAAAAAATTCACAACAAACAAAAGTTCAGGACCAAACGGCTTCACAGGTGAATTCTATCAAGAATTAAAGAAGAGTTATTACCTATTCTCAAACTATTCCAAAAAACAGAAGAGGAAGGAAAACTTCCAAATTCAGTCATTTAGGCCAGCATTACCCTGATACCAAAACCAAATAAAGACACACAAAAGAAAGAAAGAAAGAAAGAAAGAAAGAAAGAAAGAAAGAAAGAAAGAAAGAGAAAGAAAATTGTAGGCCAATACTGGTAATGAAGATAGATGCAAAGATCCTCAACAAAATATTAGCAAACTGAATCCAACAATACATTAAAAAAAAATCATTCAACACAATCAAGTGGGATTTATCACTGGGTGGTTCAATATTCACAAATCAATCAACATGATATATTACTTTAACAAGAGAAAGGAAAAAACTATATGATCATCTCAATAGACAAAAAGCATTTGGCAAAGTACAACATCCATTCATGATAAAATTCTCAACGAAGTAGGTTTAGAGGGAACATACTTCAAAATAATAAAGGCCATGTATGAAAAACCCACAGCTAATACCATTTTCAAAGGTAAAAAAATAAAAGAGTTTTTCCTCTAAGACTGGAACAAGACAAGGATGTCCACTCTCACCAATTTTACTCAGCTTAATACTGGGAGTCCTAGCCACAGCAATTAGACAAGAAAAAGAAATAAAAGGCATGCAAATTTGTAAGGAAGAAGTAAATTTTTCACTATTTGCAGAAGACATGATACTATATATAGAAAACACTAAAAAAAATTATATACAATAGAAAATCACACTCATTCCCATTTATTCATTCACTTAGCAAATACTCAACACGTATGATTTGCAAGAAAATTTACATTTTTTAAACTTTTTACCTGGAAGGAAACCTATCACCAGCCAATTAGTGGGTTATTCCTGTACCATCTCCCATTAGTTGGAGCAGAACACATGAACTTAAGCAAACCAAGAAAACTAGAGGAGAGCCCATGCTTGGTTTGCTTTGGGCAATGGTATTCCTGCAGCTTTTTTCTGCTTAGGCTCTTTCTGTTATAGAGGACAGTGGTTCCTCAGTGTGAGCCAGGGGATGGGTCCACAGGTTCTCTCCAGGCACTGTTCAAAGTGCTGGGGAGAAAGCAGTGCAAAAAGCAATTAGCGCCTTCACCCTTATGGAGCTTTCCTGTAAGCCAAGGAAATGTACACTAACAAGCATATAGGCATAAAATATGACATCCTCAGAGCTTCATTACTATGGGAACCATGTAGTGATGATTTCCAAGGCAACATTATTATATTGCCTTATAAGCGACACTGTGATCCCTGTAGTGAAGTTACTTTGCTATTAAAAAATATTTGTTGATCTTTTATCTTAGTGGGAATGAAGATGCTATAATGTCTTTCTTGACCAGTGTAATGATTATAAAATCATTTCCTGCCTCCAGGTGAAAAAGCTGGCACATGCTTTCCTAAGTGTTTTTACATTAATTTTTTTTTAGATTTTATTTATTTATTTGAGAGAGAGAGAGAGTGAGAGAGCACACAAGTGGGGCTGGAGAGGGAGAAGCAGGCTCCCCATGAGCAGGGAGCCTGACGCAGGGCTCAATCCCAGGATCATGACCTGAGCCGGAGGCAGACACTTAACCAGCTGAGCCCCCCAGGTGCCCCATTTTTACATTCATTTTGATGAAACACACCTTACTACCATAATAATAAGTGCGTGCTAAATATTAGTTTTGATTATTTGTGCAATGACATATGCAAGGTGATGTGAACAAAGTAGTAATAGATTTAAGGGTTGAGAGCTTAAGGTATTTCTGAGAATTGGGAAGTCGGTAAAAGTTGATGAGATTGGAAGGAAAAATAATGACACAGATTTCAAAAGACAGAGGTCTATGTTATTCGAAAGATAATGACTTATTAGTAATGAGAAAAGTAGGAAAACAGTGATGAACTCATACTTCAACTTGTGAATTTTTACAATTTAAATATCTAATATATTAAGTAATTTATTATAGATGTGGATATAAAATTGGGATAACTATTGGTGTAGATTTGGGAGTTATTAAAAACAGAGGCTAGGTAAAGTCATAAAAGCAGATGAGTTTCCTCAAAAAGTTTATATAAAACTGAAAAATATGGGTCCAATATTAGAACTGAACTATGCGAAAAATAAAGTCAGTAAGGATATATTCATTCATTTATAAGTAATTCTTGAACTGCCTGCCAAACAAGGTTGAAGTGCTAAAAAGAAATCCAACCAAGAAATATACAGCAATGAAAATCTATCAGAAATGACATACTCCTGAACTTGTCTAACCACTTCTGAACATTAGTAGAAGCAGGTAAAAAGGACAGCATCGTTTTACTGTCTCCCAAAAAAACCCTCTTCGGCAAGCTAGCAATTCACCTTTGCTCTCCGTTGGGTATATGTGAAACTCTCAAGGCTGTGTGCTGAGTATTTGTTCAGCTACACATTTTTTAAATTATCATTTATAAAATAAACTTGGCCTTTTATATGATATACATATCCCACCTTTAAATTCAAAATTCTCCCTGAGTTTTTAGACTGGGTCCACGTTGTCTTTCAGATTGAGAACTTATTTCAATGACTACACATTCTGTCAAGCAGCTTCCACAGTCAGGAATGTTTGTGTATCTGCATTTTATCTATCCAAATTTACATCTATTGAGGGCTCTTTCTTTAACAAAGCCTTCCAGAGATTTCCTCCCAGTCCGAAGTTCCAGAGCTTGCTTTCTGAGCACCTGTTGCAGTGCTGTCCTTTTCTGTGGGCATGTCTCATCACACCCAGGAAAAGGAACAAGCTGCTAGAAGACAAGAAACTTGTTTATTCTTTATGTTTTTACTTTGTCAATTCAATAAACGTCGGGTGGGCCTTATGCCCACTAAACTCTGTGCTAAGCACTGAGGATATTGACATCCTTAAGGAGTTCTGTCTACAGTCAGAAATCTCACAGTTCTTTGGTATATCCCCGAATTTCTGTCTCGGGAGACATGGCTTAACTAAGAGGTTCTCATATTTTGAAATGATAGTACTTTACACTTGGGCTGTACACATGGAGGGGCAGGGTGAGAGGAGATGGGAACACTAGGAATCAATATTTTTAACACGTACTACAAGTGACTATGCTGCTCAGCCAGGTGTGAAATCCTCTGTCACTGATAAAGACCAAATCCTAGAAATGTCACAGAATTATTAAATTCTATAATTAAAGCCTTATCTATAAGATAGATATTTATTTTTTAATCTCTGCTTTTGCAAGATTTTGTCAACATAATTAGCAGCCAATGATAAATTAAACATTTTGAATTTACATTTTAAATATTGGCTCTGCCCCTTAATCTGGGAGTCTGGGCATGAAATTTTACCTCTCTGAGAGTCAAAATGGGGATTAGAGTAGGAACACTTCAAGATTTTTGTCAAGATTATATTTGAATCTTGGCATTATTTATTGGTGCAAATCATTACAATAAGCATTTATGAAATGACCCAAATAGTGCATTTTGTTTAAGTCAGGATATTACTTTCATTAATATATTTTTATTAAATATCTAAATAGTAAATGTAAATGAATAAAATAAAAGTAAATAGTAAATGTATAATACTAGTATAACACTAAAACATATACATAAAATTAAATTAATAAATAAAACTAAATGGATAATACTAAATAGTAAATGTATACTACGATAACATAGAAATACTAACCAGACCCTGCAAATGTTCCCACTCACCACCCAGCTGTTTTCAAAGATTTTATGTATGTATGTATGTATGTATGTATTTAAGAGACAGAGAGAGGGAGAGAGAGAATCTTAAGCAGGTCCACACCAGCGTAGAGCCTGACATGGGGCTCTATCTCAGGACTGTGAAATCATGACCTGAGTGGAAATCAAGAGTCCAACGCTTAACTGACTGAACCACCCAGGCACCCATCAGCTGTTGTTTTAATAGCTCCTCAATCTCTCCCCATTTAGTAACCAAAACTCAAAAGTACTAAGTAGTCAATATCATCTCCTATGAGCTTTTACACAATAAAGTTAGCTTTAGTAAACTTAAAAAATATGACAAAAATGAATGGCATTTTGATGTATTCTTTTAAAAAATGATTTATCCATTTATCCTTTTTTTTTAAGATTTTATTTATTTATTTATTTGAGAGAGAAATCTCACAGCGGGAGAGTGAGAGGGAGAAGCAGACTCCCTGCTGAGCAGACTCCCTGCTGAGCTCCCCTCCCCCCCCCCCCTGCAGGGCTGGATCCCAGGGTCCAGAGATCAGGACCTGAGCAGAAGGCAGAGGGCTTACCGACTGAGTCATCCAGTTGCCCCCCATTCATCCTTTCTTAAAGGATTTCAATATATATCGGTGATGTGGGAAACAAAGGGAGATGGAAGTGTAGATAAAATTAAGTGTCCTTATAACCTGCAGCCCATTGCCAAATACTTGAGATAGGCAGAGTATAATGTTCCTCCACAAAACTCCCAACTGTCTTAAAGTTAATGCCTTGCTAGAGGGGAAAAACAATTTTAGCTTAACAATAGAAGGCCTCCAGGATCCTGTGTCTTCTTTAGCATTTGAAAATACTCTCTGGAACTTTCCTTATCTTTTTACTTTCCCCAAACCCAAAGTATATATAATCGGTTGCTCTTCACAATCCTGGGGTAGGAGCTTTTTCTGCCCATGGGTCCTGTTCCCGTGCTTTAATTAAACCACCTTTTTGCACCGAAGATGCCTCAAGAATTTCTTCTTGGCCATCAGCTCCAGACCTCACCAACGTTCCAAAACACATCAATAATTACAACTTTTTTAGAGATTGAACAAAAAAGGGTATTATCAACTTTATGTCGACAATTTTGAAAACTTATATAAAATGATTAAATTAGGAATTTATATGAAAAGGATAAATTTACTCAAGAAGAAATGAAGAAGCTTCAGATCTTTGGGCCACAGTGACCTCACAAGATAAGGCCAACTAAAGAGCCCCCCGCCTCAGTTTCAAGGAAGCCCCCAAGTGATACACACTGTCTTTCTGTAACTGAACATCTTAGTGCCAAAGTATTTGATTTAAGTTACTGGCAAAAATGAATACAGGTAACTTGCAGTGATAAAAATACATTGTAAAATAAGTGATAATCCGAAACATCAAATTTAGGTCCAAATACCTAAATTAGATGATACTAAATCTAATTCTTACTTTTTCTTAGCTAAGATTTGACTTAAAAATGACTTGAATTATTGACTAGAAGTATTCCGAAACATGCTTTGAGGAAATTCAGCTCTGGTTAACAGTGGTGACTAAAATTAAAACAGAAACTCTGATTTGTAAATAAGCATTTTTTTAAATTCTGAGAGAAAAAAGTAATTCAGAGCTTGGTAACTACAGTCAATAGATTCAAAGCTTTCCATTTTAAACATTTACATTGTTTCCAGTTTCTTATGAAATTATGGTTATAAAATATAGTTATTTTCTTTTCTAAAACATGCTACTATAGGGGAGCCTGGGTGACTCGTTCAGTTAAGTGCCTGCCTTTGGCTCCTGCCCTGGTCCCGGGGTGCTGGGATTGAGCCTAGCGTGGGGCTCCTTGCTCAGCGAGGAGCTTACTTCTCCCTCTCCCTCTAGCACTCTGCTTGTGCTCTCCCCCTCTCTCTGTCAAATAAATAAACAAAATCTTTTTTTTTTAAGATTATTTATTTATTTGACAGAGGTAGACAGCCAGCGAGAGAGGGAACACAAGCAGGGGGAGTGGGAGAGGAAGAAGCAGGCTCCCAGTGGAGGAGCCCGATGTGGGACTTGATCCCGCAATGCCGGGATCACGCCCTGAGCCGAAGGCAGACGCCTAACGACTGCGCTACCCAGGAGCCCCAATAAACAAAATCTTTTAAAAAAATAAAATAAAACATGCTACTATATAACAATCCTTTGTAGGAGTGTCTGAAAACTCCTGAATTGTTCAGATTCTATCCCCGCCTCAGCAGTTAGTTAGCTATATGCCTTTTGAAAAGAATTATGATATCTTTAGGGTAGGATCGCCATGTAAAATACAGGATACCAGTTAAATCTGATTTTCAGATAAAAAAACAAATAATTATTTTGCATAATTAAATATTGCATGGGACATACTTATGTCAAAAATTATTCACTGTTACTGGAAATTCAAATTTAACTTGGTGTCCTGTTTTTCTTTTCTTTTTTTTTTTTTTTGAGGAGATAAACCAATTTCATTGTCCATCATTATGCTATACAAACATCTAGTAATAACAGATTTGTAGAGAAGAAATAAATGAAGAGTAAATAAGAGGGTAAGGGAAATTGTTTAAGTTTGGATTATTTTCCAGGATGTTAGGCTGAAAACCATCTAAAAGCATGTGTGTGACTGGCTTCAGAGTAAGTCTGTTCCCTGGGCAAGGCCTGCCATTAATTTAAGATGTTCAGTGTCTCTGCTCTACTGGCTCTTGACAAAAATTTGGGATCTCCGAGAAAGGTATGTATTCCTGGTGCTCCAGGGCTGTGGTGAGGTCCACTAACTCATCCGCAAAAGTGTTATCCACCCCTCGGTCTGCCAAGAAATCCATCAGGGGGTCATATCAGGCCCAGGCCACGGAATTGGTGTGTTGAGTGTCCTTTCACAAAGACTCGCCAATGGACTGAAAGCTCATTTCCCTGATAGAGAAAATGTCACTCCTATCTTCCTCTTTTTGTCCAACCTCATCTTCTGGGCTCCTCCTCCCCATCAAATGTTGGCAGCATGCTATTGTGAATGTTGAAAGTGGCAGTGATCTTTTCTCTAGCAACTTTCCGCAATAATTTGGCTTCTGTCCCATTCACTTCCAGCTCCCAACCTCCAGACATCTTGGGAAGGGACTTAATGCTCTGTATCTTCTTTTCCTCTTTAATTTCATCATTCAGGAACTCAACAAAAGTTTTGTTCTCCTGCTGTGCAGGGTATGGCAGCTGCACCAGGCCCACGCGCACACGGAGTAGTCCAAAGGTCTGCACACACGGCCGGGGCGGCGGGGTGCGTCTGGCACGGAATCCCAACCCGCGGGGCACGGAGCACCTCAGAGGAAGCATCCCAGCAGCCTGCAGGTGCAGGCGCTAAGGACCACCCAAGCTGAAGATCCCGACCCACGTGCCAGATGAAGTCCTGACCTTTGGCGTCCTGTATTTTTATTTACTAAATCTTTCGATCCTATTTTTTTAAAAGATTTTATTTATTTGCGAGCGAGAGCGAGAGAGAGCATGAGTGGGGTGGGAGGGGTATAAGGAGGGGGAGAAGCAGGCTCCCTGCTGAGCAGGGAGCCCGATGTGGACTCCATTCCTGGGATCATAACCTGAGCCAAAGGCAGGCGCTTAACGATGACTGAGCCACCCAGGCCCCCTGACAATCCTATTTTTAAGTCTCTGTTTTCCAATAAATATAATGGATGGTTCTTTCTCAGATTTAACATGGTATAATTCCTATCTGTGACAGTTACAATTTTTTACACAGTACAATCATTTGTTACTTATTCATAATTCAAACCTTCCAACTCTAGAATATCATACCAATTTATCACGGTCTATTGATGAAGAAACTAAAACTTATGAAATTATTTTCCAAACTTTCTTCAGAAAAGAGGATTACGAATTCCCACTAAAAAACTATAACTGTAAAATGACTAGCTTCACTGAATTGCCTTGACTTTGAAGTTTAAAGACATGCTAATGCTGAAAAAAACTAGGTAACTTACTGTTTTGTTTTTTTTTTCCCAGACTCCTACAGCCAATGTCATTTGAAGCACAGAACTCACAAATGGAAGGATTGTATTCCAAAACTACCATTAGCATGTTCTACCAACTCACTTTTTAAATTCCTCAACTTCCTCTAACATTATAAAAAAAAAAAAGTGAGATATTTCAGAAAGAATTGGAAGAAAGCTCTTGGGTGTTGAAACAGTGTTAGCAATAGCTCAGCCTGTACTATAGCATTGACAGATTGCAAAATTTATAACATGCACAAGAATCATGCCAGGAGCTATGAGGCAATACTTAATCCAAATCAAAATATATAGAAAGTAGCCTCACATTTGCCTGACGTAAAACTATGTTTTAGTAACATTCCAAATAAAAGGTTACTGATTGTCATAAATAGTTCCCACGCAGTCAGGGAATTCAGAGGTTAAAACTGATACGGTTGTTTATCATTCCTTTCCCACCCTCAGAAAGAATATCTTAATTCCATTTTCATGTTTTTATTCCAAAGATAACTATATATTTACTTAGTACATTCCCAGATCTCTGTATGAGAATATTTGTTCTTGCTGACCAAAGTTATCCACCTTATTTATTACAACAGAAAACTGTAAAGATCTAGAAAATATAAACTGAGTTGATACAGTAGCTCCTATAAATAATCATACAAAAACACACCAAAGAAAACCACCTTATGCAAATAATCTTCTACCTAAGTATCTTGTGATGTCTGATAAAGCTATATACCCAGAAGAAAATATTTTAGTCAAGAGTGATCTGCATGGCTCCTTCTACTACCTTTGTGTGTGTGTGTGTACCTTTTTTTTTTTTTAAGATTTTATTTATTTATTTGGCAGAACGAGAGAGCAGGAGAGCACAAGCAGCGGGAGTGGGAGAGGGAGTGGCAGAGAGAGAAGCAGGCCCCCCCGCCGAGCAGGGAGCCTCCACCGAGCAGGGAGCCCCATGCGGGGCTCCATTCCAGGACCCTGGGATCATGACCCGAGCTGAAGGCAGGTGCCTAACCAACTGAACCACCCAGGCACCCCGAGTACCTTTTTAATTCAGACTTAGACTTATGTGGTCAAAGTTGCCTGAGTACCCTCGATGTGCCAGACGTTCTGTTCAGTCTGTTAGTGAAATAGGTATTATTTTTCCCATTTACATACAAAAAAGACTCAAAGTTGACAAACTCACATATATACAATCACTTTATAATTCCACACTTTTCTGCTTTCCTATCACATTTTTCCACTTCTACCACAGTCAGCAGGGCAAAATAGTTAAAATAGCCAATAATTAATGATCAAAAAATGAAAAAAAAAACCTATAGCTGATATGTGCTAGATATAGTAACTTCTATTACTTTACCTGGACTTTTAGTAGTGTGCTCTTTCTATCATACTATCCATATTCCAAATACATAGTTTGTGAGTCATTTTCCTTGACTGGCTGCCTTTACTATTCCCAGGTAGCTTTTTTTCCCCCTTATAAGTAGAGGGAAATACACAGTGTAATTAATTTAGGTCAAGGGTGGCTCACTCCAGAATGCATCCGAATTTCTGATCATCTTTAAATTTTTGTGTTTTGCCTTTCTGACCTTCATATTTCATGGACGAAACTGGAAATATTCACAGTCTCAAAGTCTTCCCAAACTAAAGTAGGTCTTTTGGGACAAGGCAGGTTTTGGTAGCTAGTACCTTTGACCTAGAATTCAGAGATAGGAAAGGATATTCAGCATGATATTTATATAATAACATTAATTTTCTGTGGACTAACCCCTTGCAGCAAGGTAACTGTAATATTACTAAAAATAATACAACAGAAAAAAATAACCTTTGCTCCTCATTTTGCCATTTCACCAGTATTGAGTCCTCAGGCAAGTCGTTTGCTTCAATTTGCAGAACTGTAAAATAGGGATATGAGTGCTTATCTCTGCGAACTCTTAAAGGACTCAAACTAGACTCAGTTAAAGAAAGCACTTTGCAAGGTGTTACAGCGTGAAGTTTTGTTATTAATAGTCCATGTACACAAATTCAGTAGTTTTTAATGCAATGAACTTGATTACTTAACACAGATGGAGAGAAAAAGAACTGAGACTCATTATAGAGATAAGGAAATAGAAGATTCAATAGTTGAATGACTTGACCAAGGTCATCACAGGCCCCCAAAGCCAGAAGCTCCCTCCTTGAAGCAGGAAGACTTCTGCTTTACAGACTAGGCCTTAACCAAGACACAGGTGGCTCCCATTCTTTTAGAAAAGGGTGTCCATCACCCTTACTGGATGCTTATTTTGCCTTCACTGAATGCTTATTCTTTCCCAGAAGCAGTAACTCTCCTAATATTACCCAGATAGTGAGTAGCCAAGCCAGGGATGTGAACCCAAATCTGTCTGGCTCCAGAGTCTGAGCTCTTAACTACTGTGGTACTTAGTGAATCACACGCATGCTCAGCCACCCAAGAGAAGAGACAGAGGAGTTGGATGAGGACCCCGGGCAGAATGAAATATGCTGAGACTTGTTAGGTTTTATGTCTGGAAAGCCAGAGTCAGTGGCTGCCTCAATCAAAGCTGTACATTTTGAGATATATGGAAACTGACAAATAGTTAAGGGCTTATGAAGCTCCATAAACAAGAAAAGTAGCTCCCATTTATAGTTAAAATTCAATAGGCAATATTAAGATATAATTTAAATATACTTTTTGGTCCTTAGCCTGTTTTTGCTGTTTAAGAAAAGAGAGAAAACATCCATATAAGACCGGTGTTTATTTTATTTTATTTTATTTTATTTTTATTTTATTTTATTTTTAAAGATTTTATTTATTTATTTGACAGAGAGAGAGACAGCCAGCAAGAGAGGGAACACAAGCAGGGGGAGTGGGAGAGGAAGAAGCAGGCTTCTCAGCGAAGCAGGCTTCCCAGGAGAGCAGGGAGCCCGATGTGGGGCTCGATCCCAGGACTCTGGGATCACGCCCTGAGCCGAAGGCAGACACTTAAGGACTGAGCCACCCAGGTGCCCCAAGAATGCTGTTTAAATTATAAATCACAAGATTAATTTTAACAGAGCTGATATATTTTTTTGAACTTTTTCTTTTTCCATTTTTTAAATTTAAATTCAATTAATTAACATATAATGTATTATTGGTTTCTGATGTAGGAGTCAGCGATTCATCAATCTTATATAATATACCCAGTACTCATTACATCACATGCCCTCCTTAATGTCCATCACCCAACTACCCCATCCACCTACTGCCCTCCCCCCCCAGCAACCCTCAGCCTGCTTCCTATGAGTAAGAGTTTCTTATGGTTTGTCTCCCTCTCTGATTTCACCTTATTTTTCCCTCCCTTCCCCTATGATCCTGTTTTGTTTCTTAACTTCCAAATATAAGTGAGATCATATGATAATTGTCTTTCAAACAGAGTTGATACTTTAATGACATAAAAGCGCTCACTGTTTTCCAATGAGTAAGACAATTACTGCCGACCAATAACAGAATTATAGAATCGAGAAAGAGAAATTCATTTTGACAAAAAGACATCTTAGGGAGTAAGAAAATGGATTTTAGACAAGTTGGTGTTGATATAGCAGAATCTGTAGCTTGGAATTTGGATGGGCACTGAAAACTCTGCCCTCCTGCATGCCTATAGTACAAAATATTTTACATGTCTGCATGCCCATGCATGTTTCCCGAGGCCTCACCTCTACCCTGGAATGTGTGCATGTTAATAAGAGTCTTAGAAATATATATGACAATATATATGACAACATAGAAATGTAGTGCTATTTATAAGAGCCACAGCATACTAGACTCAGGCATTTCTTCTTTTGATAATTAGGATTGAAAAAAATGTTTAATTTTATCTCTTGGAAGAGAGGTAGGGATCCTACAAATAATGATTGATCAATTTTCTTTAGATTTTCACTTGAGTACCATAAAAATATTACTGATGAACCCAGTGGTCTATCAGCCCCTCCAGGGCAAAGGCAATATCTTTGCCATCTTTGTTTCTCAAACCCAATGCTAGGTATTACAGATATTCAATAAATACTCCCTTTATTCAAAATTTAATTCATAAATATATAATTTACTTGGAAATTCTATGCTAAGAAAATATATGGGGATTTTCTAAGTTTTGAAATATAAAATGTAAGTTCCCTAAAATTGAAGCTCATTAAAATTGACAAAAAATATTTATTTTGGTACTTTAATTTTTTTATTTTTTATTTTTATTATTATTTTTTTATTTCAGTACTCTTAGTCTCTAGAATGTTTGCATATAAATGATCCCCCCAAAAGATAAATGGTATAACATGATAATATAATTATAATTCCAAACATAAGGCCATGAAAATCACAATTTACATTTTATTCTATAAATAGTACCGTTCTTATTTTCTCCAAACTCTGATACAAGTGTTAAACTTCATAGAAGAAAAATGGATTTACTGATATTTTAGAAATGTTATAGCCAAATATGACTTCTTCTGTTTAATAGTATTAAAAAACTGTAAAAAATGTAACATCCTCCACACTCAAGTACCCTCCAAAACTATACGTGTGATCTACAATACTTAGAGAGGAAATAATGTATTAAACACTTAAAAATATAATCATCATATTACCATTTCATTTGAGTATGTTACTTATTTCACACAGTATAAATTTTGTAAGCATTCTTTACACATAAAAATGGCTATGATTACCATGGTTATTAAAAACTACATAAACATACAACCCTTAGTTATTATATTTGTTTTTAATTTTTTAAAAGTAAGCTCTATACCTAATGTGGGACTTGAACTCATGACTCTGAGATCAAGAGTTTTGTGCTCCATGGACTGAGCCAGGAAGGTGCCCCAATTTTGCTTTCAAATAAATGTAATTAACAATTGCTCTGGGAGTAATTTCAACGGACAAAGTTAATCTGTAAGTTTTATTATAATTACATACATTAGACGATCATTTAAAAATATAATCATTTTTCACAAATTCCTGCAAATATATTTCTGTCTTCAGACCATAGAATGCAGCCCCCCTCCCACCGCTTATGCTCTCTCTCTCTAATACATAAGTAAAATCTTAAAAAAATATAGATCTATTGAATTTGTTTTCGCCCATAAAACAATTACTGGGCAGTTTGAAAGTGAAAAGCCTTAAAAGAGAGAAAGGAAAAGCAGTTATGTCAATGATAAAGCTAGAGATAGTAGTGACTAAGTAGAAAAGCTGTCTAAGATTCCTGGCTGCCAGAGGAGAAAAAAGGATTTGGGTACTTTAGGATAAAGCTAGCTCTCTCATGGAGTATTTATATAGAAGACACTGACTTCTAACAACACTTTCTATGTTTTAAGCCATGTAGGAGTACTCTATAAATTATAAGAACACTGTAAGAAGATAAAATGATAATAAACTATTATGTATATATTCCAGACTTGGGAATAAAGCCATAAGCCTGACTTTTAGCTCCCCGTTGTCATCAATAAACTCTCATAAAGTCAATAATAATAATAATAATAATAATAATAATAATAATAAAAGACATGCTTGACTGAGATTAAGAGGTTTCTATGAAATACAAAGTCTAAAGAGGTTCATTAAAATTGAATACTATCCTGCAACATCTCTGATCTTGCTATATAAAACCTCACTCACACACACACACAATCTAGGAAGACATAAAATAAGCAGTCTCTATAGGCTATACTATGCTAAAGTAAAGTGCATAGGAAGATATTTATCACCTCTGAAGTATGATTTTTCTGTTTTAATTAAATCTATTCAGTGGTACTTATACTCAAATAAAGACATACTTAAATACAAAAGTTTTTCATTGTCCCAAATAGTTTACAAAATATTTAGACAAACTCCAATTCTAGTTCTCCAACAATTTTTGCATTGCCCACTTTATACAGTGTCTGCTTTTTATATAAGCACGTACATATTTATTAAGTATGTAAACCTTTTTCCCTTTTAATAGTCTCCAAGCAGAAATCTGAAACCGAAACTATTATTCAAAGAGATATATAGCTAAATGGATCTTTTTCGTACCTGGTGATTTTGAAACTAACCCTGATGAGGTAGCTAACCACGTAGAGAATAAGTCTCTCCCAAAAGGGACAGACTCACTATCTGTTCCATTTAAAATGGCCTACCAGTTCTTTTGAATTGGAAAGGCCTGTCCTGGTTTAAGTTCCCACTTGCCTCCTAAAATTGCCCTGAGGAATGGAGTCTTAAAGGATTTCTTCACTTCTTCATTCATTCCACAGATATTTGCAAAGAGCGTTCAGTGTTCTGGGCAATTCTTTCAGGACACAGAGTGAGACATGGACCCTTAAGTTCAACCACCCACACACCCCATTATTATATAATTGAAAAATGAAAATATCATGTAGCCTGGGCCCCACCTAACAGAATTTATTGGGGCTAAGAAAGGGAAGGGCTGAGGCTCCTGGGTGGCTCAGATGGTTGGGCATCTGCCTTTGGCTCAGGTCATGATTTCAGGGTCCTGGGATCTAGCCGGCATAGCCGGCGTTGGGCTCCCTGCTAAGTGGGGTGTCTACTTCTCCCTCTGCCTTTCCCCTCCGCTTGTGCTCTCTCTCTCTCTCTCTCTCAAATAAATAAATAAAATCTTAAAAAAAAAAAAAAGAAAAGAAAAAAGAAAGGGAAGGGCTAATTCTACCCATGTGTAGTCAGGAAGGTCTTTCAGAAGAGAAAAGACCTAGTACATGCATTAAAAATGGCTGGATGGAATGAAGGAAGGGAGATTTCCAGAGAGAAATTAACCAAGATCTTGGAAATTTGGGTAATTTGCAATAGTTCAGCATAATCAGAGGAAAGGATTGGAAGGAGGTAGTTTATAGCAACTGTGATTACTGTTTTGCTAATGAACTATGTTTGTAACTAGCAGACTCTAGCGGGTATAGGTTAGTACCATATGAGAAGAACATCAGGTCTAGGCCATTACTGATTTGGAAAGTTGTCAAACATGATTATACCTAAGGAAGGCTAAGTAATGCTTGGCCTGTAGGATACTTCAGTCCTGCACCCTTCCATCTTAATACTTCCACGACTGCAGCAGCTGGGAAAGAGAGCATAGGGTCAGGCACTGGCACTTCAGTGATTCTACCAGGAAATGAAACCTTTCATGTCTGTTCACATTTACTTACTAAAACAAATTACATCGCTATAGGTAATTTCAGTGGGGTGGAGAGTGTAATCCTCCCCTATGCCTAAAACTAGGAGGACAGGAAAAATTGGTGATCACTGAAAATGCCTTCAGCAGTTATGAAATGTTATGAAAATGATGTTTCAGGTAGACTAATGGAGACAATATTTATTAGCATGTCATAAATTAAGACCGAAACTAATTAAAATTTAATCTTGATTTTGTGATTGAAAGTCAATAGACTTTAGTTTCACTGTTACTCAATGCCTGCATTACTGTCTGTGCAAGCAACTGTGAAAGTCATTTAGAGGCATAATTCATGAAATTGTTTAATCTTAGTTGTTTAGAGACTAAAAGCCAGATACATTTAATTGATTTGATTAATATTTAAATCAGGTAAAATATTAAAATGCAACTTTTTTCTGATATGGTTTCAATACCTAAATGAGCCACTTTTTCCCCTTTTTATATGTAAAGATACATTGAAAGGAATGTATTACGCACAAAAAGGAATACATAGTAATGACTGCCCATAACAATCTTTTTGATTGCTACAATGCTTAAATATTAAGGAGCATTTAGTCAAGACTTGGTTTTACATATCAGTTTTTTTTGTTTTGTTTTGTTTTGGTTGTTTTTTTT